>NW_024871389.1:145000-249460 GCF_019054845.1 Dipodomys spectabilis | reverse complement strand
GGGTGTGGTGGTGGTGTGAGGGTGTGGTGGTGGTGTGAGAGTGTGGTGGTGGTGTGAGGGTGTGGTGGTGGTGTGAGGGTGTGGTGGTGGTGTGAGGGTGTGGTGGTGGTGTGAGGGTGTGGTGGTGGTGTGAGGGTGTGGTGGTGGTGTGAGGGTGTGGTGGTGGTGTGAGGGTGTGGTGGTGGTGTGAGGGTGTGGTGGTGGTGGTGTGAGGGTGTGGTGGTGGTGTGAGGGTGTGGTGGTGGTGTGAGGGTGTGGTGGTGGTGTGAGGGTGTGGTGGTGGTGTGAGGGTGTGGTGGTGGTGTGAGGGTGTGGTGGTGGTGTGAGGGTGTGGTGGTGGTGGTGTGAGGGTGTGGTGGTGGTGTGAGGGTGTGGTGGTGGTGTGAGGGTGTGGTGGTGGTGTGAGGGTGTGGTGGTGGTGTGAGGGTGTGGTGGTGGTGGTGTGAGGGTGTGGTGGTGGTGTGAGGGTGTGGTGGTGGTGGTGTGAGGGTGTGGTGGTGGTGTGAGGGTGTGGTGGTGGGGTGAGGGTGTGGTGGTGGTGGTGTGAGGGTGTGGTGGTGGTGTGAGGGTGTGGTGGTGGTGTGAGGGTGTGGTGGTGGTGTGAGGGTGTGGTGGTGGTGTGAGGGTGTGGTGGTGGTGTGAGGGTGTGGTGGTGGTGTGAGGGTGTGGTGGTGGTGGTGTGGTGGTGGTGTGGTGGTGGTGGTGTGAGGGTGTGGTGGTGGTGTGAGGGTGTGGTGGTGGTGTGAGGGTGTGGTGGTGGTGTGAGGGTGTGGTGGTGGTGTGAGGGTGTGGTGGTGGTGTGAGGGTGTGGTGGTGGTGTGAGAGTGTGGTGGTGGTGTGAGGGTGTGGTGGTGGTGGTGTGAGGGTGTGGTGGTGGTGTGAGGGTGTGGTGGTGGTGTGAGGGTGTGGTGGTGGTGTGAGGGTGTGGTGGTGGTGTGAGGGTGTGGTGGTGGTGGTGTGAGGGTGTGGTGGTGGTGGTGTGAGGGTGTGGTGGTGGGGTGAGGGTGTGGTGGTGGTGTGAGGGTGTGGTGGTGGTGTGAGGGTGTGGTGGTGGTGGTGTGAGGGTGTGGTGGTGGGTGTGAGGGTGTGGTGGTGGTGTGAGGGTGTGGTGGTGGTGGTGTGAGGGTGTGGTGGTGGTGTGAGGGTGTGGTGGTGGTGGTGTGAGGGTGTGGTGGTGGTGTGAGGGTGTGGTGGTGGTGTGAGGGTGTGGTGGTGGTGGTGTGAGGGTGTGGTGGTGGTGTGAGGGTGTGGTGGTGGTGTGAGGGTGTGGTGGTGGTGGTGTGAGGGTGTGGTGGTGGTGTGAGGGTGTGGTGGTGGTGGTGTGAGGGTGTGGTGGTGGTGTGAGGGTGTGGTGGTGGTGTGAGGGTGTGGTGGTGGTGTGAGGGTGTGGTGGTGGTGTGAGGGTGTGGTGGTGGTGTGAGGGTGTGGTGGTGGTGGTGTGAGGGTGTGGTGGTGGTGTGAGGGTGTGGTGGTGGTGTGAGGGTGTGGTGGTGGTGGTGTGAGGGTGTGGTGGTGGTGTGGTGGTGGTGGTGGTGTGAGGGTGTGGTGGTGGTGTGAGGGTGTGGTGGTGGTGTGAGGGTGTGGTGGTGGTGGTGTGAGGGTGTGGTGGTGGTGGTGTGAGGGTGTGGTGGTGGTGGTGGTGTGAGGGTGTGGTGGTGGTGTGAGGGTGTGGTGGTGGTGTGAGGGTGTGGTGGTGGTGGTGTGAGGGTGTGGTGGTGGTGTGAGGGTGTGGTGGTGGTGGTGGTGTGAGGGTGTGGTGGTGGTGTGAGGGTGTGGTGGTGGTGTGAGGGTGTGGTGGTGGTGTGAGGGTGTGGTGGTGGTGTGAGGGTGTGGTGGTGGTGGTGTGAGGGTGTGGTGGTGGTGTGAGGGTGTGGTGGTGGTGTGAGGGTGTGGTGGTGGTGTGAGGGTGTGGTGATGGTGTGAGGGTGTGGTGGTGGTGGTGTGAGGGTGTGGTGGTGGTGGTGGTGTGAGGGTGTGGTGGTGGTGTGAGGGTGTGGTGGTGGTGTGAGGGTGTGGTGGTGGTGGTGTGAGGGTGTGGTGGTGGTGTGAGGGTGTGGTGGTGGTGGTGGTGTGAGGGTGTGGTGGTGGTGTGAGGGTGTGGTGGTGGTGTGAGGGTGTGGTGGTGGTGGTGTGAGGGTGTGGTGGTGGTGTGAGGGTGTGGTGGTGGTGGTGTGAGGGTATGGTGGTGGTGGTGTGAGGGTGTGGTGGTGGTGGTGTGAGGGTGTGGTGGTGGTGTGAGGGTATGGTGGTGGTGGTGTGAGGGTGTGGGGTGGTGGTGTGAGGGTATGGTGGTGGTGTGAGGGTGTGGTGGTGGTGTGAGGGTGTGGTGGTGGTGGTGTGAGGGTGTGGTGGTGGTGTGAGGGTGTGGTGGTGGTGGTGTGAGGGTATGGTGGTGGTGGTGTGAGGGTGTGGTGGTGGTGGTGTGAGGGTGTGGTGGTGGTGTGAGGGTATGGTGGTGGTGGTGTGAGGGTGTGGTGGTGGTGTGAGGGTATGGTGGTGGTGTGAGGGTGTGGTGGTGGTGTGAGGGTGTGGTGGTGGTGGTGTGAGGGTGTGGTGGTGGTGTGAGGGTGTGGTGGTGGTGTGAGGGTGTGGTGGTGGTCTGAGGGTGTGGTGGTGGTGTGAGGGTGTGGTGGTGGTGTGAGGGTGTGGTGGTGGTGGGGTGAGGGTATGGTGGTGGTGTGAGGGTGTGGTGGTGGTGTGAGGGTGTGGTGGTGGTGGTGTGAGGGTGTGGTGGTGGTGTGAGGGTGTGGTGGTGGTGTGAGGGTGTGGTGGTGGTGTGAGGGTGTGGTGGTGGTGTGAGGGTGTGGTGGTGGTGGTGTGAGGGTGTGGTGGTGGTGGTGTGAGGGTGTGGTGGTGGTGGTGTGAGGGTGTGGTGGTGGTGGTGTGAGGGTGTGGTGGTGGTGTGAGGGTGTGGTGGTGGTGGTGTGAGGGTGTGGTGGTGGTGGTGGTGTGAGGGTGTGGTGGTGGTGTGAGGGTGTGGTGGTGGTGTGAGGGTGTGGTGGTGGTGGTGTGAGGGTGTGGTGGTGGTGTGAGGGTGTGGTGGTGGTGGTGTGAGGGTGTGGTGGTGGTGTGAGGGTGTGGTGGTGGTGGTGTGAGGGTGTGGTGGTGGTCTGAGGGTGTGGTGGTGGTGTGAGGGTGTGGTGGTGGTGTGAGGGTGTGGTGGTGGTGTGAGGGTGTGGTGGTGGTGGTGTGAGGGTGTGGTGGTGGTGTGAGGGTGTGGTGGTGGTGGTGTGAGGGTGTGGTGGTGGTGGTGTGAGGGTGTGGTGGTGGTGTGAGGGTGTGGTGGTGGTGTGAGGGTGTGGTGGTGGTGGTGTGAGGGTGTGGCGGTGGTGTGAGGGTGTGGTGGTGGTGTGAGGGCATGGTGGTGGTGAGGGCACCGTGGTGGTGGGGAGGATGTGGTGGTAGGAAGAAGGTGCCATGGTGGTACGAGGGTGTGGCGGTATGAGGGCACCGTAGTGGCACCTGGCTCCCAGGGAATTTCTCACAGCAGCCCTCACACAACGCTTTCCGTGGAAACAGGTGGGTGTGAAGGAGGCTGCCTCTTCAGAGGGTCTTGGAGAGCAGCGAAGGGCAGGGCAGTGGAGGAATGGGGGTGGCATGTGGTGGGGCAGTGAAGGCCGTGGTCCTGCAAGTGCTGAACCTGGATAGCATGATAATGTCTGCTGGAGACAGACTTCAGACAGACACTGGCTGGCCTTGAATACCCAGGGACCTCAGGAGCTGAGGGGAGGGGGAGGGGGAGGCGGGCAGGGCCTTCGTGCCCAAGCTGAGCTGGGTGGCACGCAGGCCTGGGGCAGAGCTCCAGGTGAAAAAAGGAAATTACTCTGGCCCCTCTGAGCACTCCTCCCAGGGCTCAGCCTTGAAAGTCCCTGGGTTGGAAAGCCCCAAAGGGCCACAGCTACTTGTCAGGTTAATTTACAGTGTTTGGATTCCTTACAGAATAATTACCTCATTGATTTGCTGTTGGGCTGTTTGTCTCTTTTACTTTCAGATCAGAAAAGATAGACTGTAGCTACAGTGACTTACAGTGTCAGCAGCCGTGTCTACGCCTCTCTAGAGCGTCCACACTAACCGCAAGGGGCTGCCTTGCCCTGCCAGCCCGCTGTGCAGGGCGCCCCAGGTTGGGGGAGGGCCCTGAGGCCTGGGCCCAGGGTGAATCCCACCCCACTGTTCCTGGGAGGCAGGCTTCCTTGTGCACAGAATGCCAGGCACAGCTGTCCCGCTCCAGAGCGCAGGGTGAGTCTGGAAGCTGATGTGGAGGACAAAGTGGTAAAGGGGGTCACCATCCTGGAGCTGCAGAGCCCAGGTCCAGGCTGGGGACCTTAAGGTGGTCTAAGCCATCAGCAGGCTCTAATCTTCCATGCCAGGAGGCTGTGTTCTGTGGAGCCCCGTTCACGCAGCAGTGCCACCAACAGGTGCTATTCCCCTTCTGGGCTGAGAGCCAGGAGCCTGGAGTACTGGATCCCCCCAAGGTGTGAATCTGCTGAGTGTCCCTCTCCCTTCTGCGCCCCTCTGGACGGCCATCCCTGGACACCAGCAGAGCCCTCCCTCTCCCCTCCGCACGGCCATCCTGGACACCTGCCCTCCCTCTCCCCTCCATACGGCCATCCTGGACACCTGCAGAGCCCTCCCTCTCCCCTCCGCACGGCCATCCTGGACACCTGCCCTCCCTCTCCCCTCCACACGGCCATCCTGGACACCTGCCCTCCCTCTCCCCTCCACACGGCCATCTTGGACACCTGCAGAGCCCTCCCTCTCCCCTCCACACGGCCATCCTGGACACCTGCCCTCCCTCTCCCCTCCACACGGCCATCCTGGACACCTGCAGAGCCCTCCCTCTCCCCTCCGCACGGCCATTCTGGACACCTGCAGAGCCCTCCCTCTCCCCTCCACACGGCCATCCTGGACACCTGCAGAGCCCCCCCTCTCCCCTCCGCACGGCCATTCTGGACACCTGCAGAGCCCTCCCTCACAGGGGCCACACTGTGTCAGGGCTTGCCCCCGGGGTCCCTGGGATGAATGAGCCACCAAGCGAGGCTGAGAAGCCAGGGCTGCCTGTGACCTCACAAGGACATGGGCGATGGGTTGGTAATGGCAGGAGATGGCTCACTGACCCTCCAGCAGCCTCCAAGAGCTGCACGGGGCAGCTCATTGGACTTACTTGAAGGCACTGGGGTCCCCGTGTATCTTGTAGTTGTCCGCGCTGATCTGGGAGATAACTCTGGTGACGGCGACGAGAATGCCCACGTTCACCTGCAGGGGAGGAGCAGCTGAGGTCAGGGCCACCACCTGCGGAGCCAGACCCAACTCCCTGTAAGGCTGCAAAGACCCCTCCCACCCCCTGCACCAGCGGCACTGCCAGCCCAGGCCTTGCTGAGGCTCCTCTGCAGAAGCGGCCTCAGCCAGAGCCTGAGGCATGTTCCATGCCTCCCCCTCTCCCCCAGCCCTTGGACTCAGGGCCCAGTCATTTCCCACTCCCAGCCTTGTCCCCCTCACTCCCCCTCCCAGAAATCAGCAGGAGCCTTTTGTTGAGCCTTTCATAGCAAGACAATTCCCAGGCTGTGCTGAGGCCCTGGGCTCCACTGGCTGCTTCTGGGGAAAGGGGACCCATGTGAGCCGGCCCCTAGCTCTGTCCAGCCTCCTGTTTATCCTATGGCAGGAAGTGGACGGACGCTTCCTTGTCACTTCCCCTGCATGCCGCATCTTCCCAGCAACTCAGTTCTGCTCATTTCCCCACAGAGGATAGCGCCCCCCCCCCACTCCGTGAGGGTAGCACCAAAACTGCCCAAAAGCTGGGGGACAAGAGACATAAATAGGGGAGCAACCAACACAGCATTCAGGGAGAAAGGGGGACGTGCTGATGGTCACAGTGACAAGGAAGCCACATTCACTAGACATGGAGGGGCAGAGGGACAGCAGCCCCCCACCCAGCCGGGACGGGGGCAAAGCTGAGAAAGCGACTTAGCGACTGCTTCAAAGACAGACACCCGTCCACACCCCCAGGGACCACTGAGGCCCAGCACAGCTCGCGCTCTGCAATCAAGCTGCTGCTGGCCTCAGGCACAGAAGGCCGGCGTCATGGGCGGGTGGACAGGGAACAGCCCTGGGTCAAATACCATAGGCCCTGCTGTTCTGAGATTCAGTGTTTTCTCTTAGAGAAAAAAAAGCTTCAGTTGTATGCCATCGGTTCACTTCCACAGTTCTAAGTGAGAACGGCAATTGCAGCTGTCCCTGTGGCTTTTCTTGGGGCTCTTACTCTAAAGGTTCTGCCTTCCACTTTGGAAATCTCCATCCTGGACACCCCACTGCAGGTGGACTAGAGCAAACAACCTGTGTGTCCACCTCCCTGCAGTCTGGCTGCTGAGCGGGCCCTCACCGTGGGCACCAGATGTGGCGCAGACGAGGTAGCTCTTCCTACACGTGATGGGACGCGATGGCACTGCACCCAGGAGGAGCCCGGCTCTGACAGTGCACGAGGTGTCTGCGGAAACCCCTTGGGAAGGGGAGCCAGGCGGGCTGCCTCCCCAGGGAGCCTGGGAAGCACGGTGCATCGCCACGTCTTAATTGAAAACCTATAAATTATTAGGGAGACAGCTGGCCACTTGTGTCCCGTTTCTCAGCTGTGTCCTGTGGCTGGGGAAGGTTTAACCAGTGTCCGGTAACAGCGGGGCCGGGAAGCCTGGGACTGGCTAAGGCTGGGCAGCCCTGAGTTCAGGGTCTCGTCATTGCCTCTGGGCGCCGTGAAACCAGCTCTGCACAGATCGACCAGATGCTAAGAGAGTACACAGACCACTTCTTCTGAGGTAGAGCTGCCAAGAGGCGCTCACAGGAGCCTCAGCACTTCACACAGGGATTTGTTCAAGACATCAGGGCCCTGATGTCTCCCACACTGTCTGTGAGCCACACACACACCCCTCCTCCCTCCCGGGTCTGTCTGGTTTCATGTGGAAGCTGGGCTGGTCCTGTGTGTGGTGGTGTGGGGGTAGAGGCTGTGGCTGCAGAGGGCGCCCCGGACCTGCACAGGTGCTGCACCTGGGGCCAGAGGGGGATTTTATGGAGACGCAGCCAGGACAGGCCCTGTGCTCGACTCCGGTACCTCGGCCCCCACCTGGCACACGTGTTCTGGTAGTCCTGTATGGGGCCTGGGGCGTCTCATGGGTTACCATCCCCTACCAGAACTGAGACATACTCTGATGGCTGACATCAAAGAAACAATTCACAGCCTGCATTTCAGAAGGAATAAGACACATGCTCACAGGCAGCCAAACTGGCACAGCACCCAGGCGGCGGTGACCTCTGGAGGAGGAAGGGGGAACAATGGGCAGGGCCCGGATTGGGCCAGGCGCTTTCTCCATCTGGCTCAGGGTCACCTGAATCTTACCAGGAAAAGGACGTATGTGCACACATGTATGCACACACACAATGTCCATGTGTACTGTGTCTCTATGCAGGAATCTGTGCACAGTACTATAGTTGTTACCTCTGTGTGTCTGAGTAGCTGTGTGTGCTCACAGATCTGAGTATCCAGCTCTATCTGTCTTTGGGTCTGCTGGTGCCTATGCTGCGACTGTAACTATGTCGGCATTTCTGTTTCCACCTGTACCTGTAGTTATAGGTCTGCATCTAGATGTAATATTATCTTCATCTCTCTGTGGGTCTATCTGGACTTGTGTAGTCATGTCTGCAATTAAAGGTACATCTATGACTCTGTATCTACCTATGTATCTACACTCACCTGCATGCCTGTTATGTGTGTCCTGCATCTAAATGTCACTCTAAACGCAGCCACCTTGGCCTCTCTGAGGAGATGAGCATTTTTGAGTCATAGAGACCCCTTTCTTCCCTGGCCTGGAGGCACCGTTGTCCCATGGGGACATAGGCCAAAATGCTTCTGCTCTCCGCGGAGCCCCTCTCTGGGTGGGGACAGAGAGGCCTGTCAAGTAGAATTGGGTGTGCCCCCCCTCAAAACTCCAGAATGTGACTACTTGGAACAGGGTCTTTAGAGAGGTGATTGCATTAAAGTGAGAGTAGGATAGGCCCTAATCCAACAGGACTGGTGTTCACACAAAGAAGAGGACCATGTGAGGACACAGGGAGGCGTCTGGTGCACCCACCCTGGCCACTGACAAGCCCAGGCCAGAGGCCCTGGGAAAACCAACCTTCCATCACTTGGAACGCGAGACTTCTGCCTTCCGAACAGTGAAGGAGTAATTTCCTTATTTAAAGCACTTTGTCACAGCAGCTTGGGCACTCAGAGCACTGGGTGGGACTGAGAAGTCAGGGAATGAGTGTGTGTATGTGCCTGTGCGTGTGTGTCTGCCTCCAGTCAGGTGACTTGGGGCTGCTACTGGAGGATCTAGTTCTACCCTGTCCTCCGCACTCCTGCGGAGGCCCACGGCGGCCTATGCTGTTCCCTACATCTTGCTTTTCCCGTATGGACCTCCTAGGGCACAGGGACGCCAACTAGCCTGACACGCAGTATAGGCTTCCACTTTCTAAAACCGCTTTAGTTTAAAGCTGTGTGAGCAGCATGGGGTGTCTTAAGATGCTCATACTGTGAAGCCGCCCTCCCTGAACCCTTACCTCTCACCAGGGAGCCCCCTCGAGGGAGCTCCAGCCTACATTTTCTTGTCCATTATGCACTTGGGCAAGAACACGTGCCCACAGAGAGCTTTTACACAAATGGGGTCGGGCCACGCTTGACATCCTGAGCCTGCTTTCTTCATGTGGAGGGAAGGCAGGGATTCCTGGGTAAATGGGGACAGGGCTCCATCCTCTGAAGAGGGGGCACGGCACACGCCCCGACGGTCTGCAGGGCCCTCTGCAGCACCCTCAACTGTCTCTGCCAAGGGCTAGGAAATAAGTGCCATCAGCTTTGAGGGCCACGGTCACGGCTGCAGCGTTCATCCCAGGGCTGTGTCTGAGAGCGGCTGCAGTGGGCCTGGCCTCTCCCCTCCACTCCCATGATCTGGGCAGGGGCCTGCAGACTTCACACAGCACAGAACTCCCCCAAACCTGGAGCAGTCACATAGACTGTGATTCCTTTCCAGCATTATTGGTGATGGCGCTCACTGTCTGGAACCCAGGCCCGCAGAGCTCCTGTGGGCTCAGCCAGGACCCAGGATGCCAGCAGAGCTCCTGCGGCCTCGGCCAGGACCCAGCCCAGCAGGTGACCTGGTCACCAGCAGCTCCCAAGGGCCCCTTCCACACTGCCAGCATGACTCTTACTGGGGCCTCTCTGGTGCCCATGGACCCTTCAAAGCCCCTGTCACCAGTAGGACCCCGTGTGGGGAGCCCAGCAAATACAGGAGGAAGACAGGAGTCATGGGAAGGCCTCCCATCCCACACAGCAGCAAGGACAACGAGAGCCACCACCACGGCCCTCACCCCCAGCGCTGTCCCTCTGCAAACCCTTCAGCCAAGAAGGCTGTGGTGTGTGTGTGGCACCAGAGGCATCTGAGCAGAACCTCAACGAAGAAGGAATAAAGAGCCTCTCAGCATCTCTCCTGGAGTCACTGCTAATTGCCCACCCAACGCGGACAGTCACAGGAGCTGGGAACTGACGGGGAAAGGAGCAGGCTAGGCAAGAGAAAACGGGCTGGCTGTGACATCCTCCCAGAGGAGCGGGTCCTCAGCCTTCACCTGCTGAGGTGAGGTCAGTCCTCAGGTCAGCCTGGAGGACAGTCCCTAGCCGCTATCAGGCAGGGCCTGAGACAACCAGGTCATGGAAGGGCTGAGTGTCTGGGTGCTGCCCCATTCATCATCAATTAGCCTTGGTCCCTGTGATTGAGTACCCAGCCCTCGCCAAAGGTTAAAGGGCAGAATAGGGCATCCAAGAACCAGTTGTGCCTCAATCTGGATAAAAATCTGTCTTGGGTACCAGTGTTCAGAGCACCTCAGGAGTTTACGCCGAGAACTCACATAGCCACGATCGAGACCACAGTGACAGAGAGAGGGCTCTTGCTGCAGACCTCTGCTTCCTTGAAGGCAGCAGGCCAACACAACAGCACAGCATGGAAAGACCTGTGTGGTATGCCCTGCCTGTCCCCTCTGGCATCACGCCACGCCAACCTCAGCACTGAGCGTCTGCCCGGGATGTGAGTGCAAGGGAGCAGGAGAGGAAGTGGACCCAGACTCCAGGGCAGCAACCATGGAATACCAGCTACACGGAGTGCTGGCCAGTCAGAACATCCTCCTCCTCAGGCTCAGCAAGGGCCCATAAGAGGTGACTTCTAACCTGGCTCATCAGGAAGGATGAAACTCAGTCTTAAGAATGTTGTGATGGCTGTGGTTTCTAGGATTTCATGGGAGCTGTGGCTGTGGTCTCTAGGATTCTGTGGGAGCCGTGGCTGAGGTCTCTAAGATTCTGTGGGAGCCATATCTGCGGTCTCTAGGATTCCGTGGGAGCCGTGGCTAAGGTCTCTAGGATTCCGTGGGAGCTGTGGCTGTGGTCTCTAGGATTCTGTGGGAGCCGTGGCTGAGGTCTCTAAGATTCTGTGGGAGCCATGTCTGCGGTCTCTAGGATTCCGTGGGAGCCGTGGCTGCGGTCTCTAGGATTCTGTGGGAGCCGTGGCTGCAGTCTCTAGGATTCCATGGGAGCTGTGGCTGCGGTCACTAGGATTCCGTGGGAGCTGTGGCTGTGGTCTCTAGGATGCTGTGGGAGCTGTGGCTGTGGTCTCTAGGATTCTGTGGGAGCCGTGGCTGAGGTCTCTAGGATTCTGTGGGAGCCGTGGCTGAGGTCTCTAGGATTCTGTGGGAGCCATGTCTGCGGTCTCTAGGATTCCATGGGAGCCGTGGCTGTGGTCTCTAGGATTCAGTGGGAGCCATGGCTGTGGTCTCTAGGATTCTGTGGGAGCCATGGCTGTGGTCACTAGGATTCTGTGGGAGCCGTGGCTATGGTCTCTAGGATTCTGTGGGAGCCGTGGCTGAGGTCTCTAGGATTCCATGGGAGCCCTGGCTGCGGTCACTAGGATTCTGTGGGAGCCGTGGCTCCGATCACTAGGGTTCTGTGGGAGCTATGGCTCCGGTCACTAGGATTCTGTGGAAGCCGGGGCTGCGGTCTCTAGGATTCCGTGGGAGCCGGGGCTGCGGTCACTAGGATTCTGTGGGAGCCATGGCTGTGGTCTCTAAGATTCTGTGGAAGCTGGGACTTCAGTCACTAGGATTCTGTGGGAGCCGTGGCTGTGGTCTCTAGGATTCAGTGGGAGCCATGGCTGTGGTCACTAGGATTCTGTGGGAGCCGTGGCTGAGGTCTCTAGGATTCCATGGGAGCCCTGGCTGCGGTCACTATGGTTCTGTGGGAGCCGTGGCTCCGGTCACTAGGGTTCTGTGGGAGCTATGGCTCCGGTCACTAGGATTCTGTGGGAGCCGTGGCTGCGGTCACTAGGATTCTGTGGGAGCCTTGGTTATGGTTACCAGAGAGAGTTCTGTAGGACCTGGGTGGTCTCCATTTTGGGGCCACTGCACCTTGGAGCAAGAGGCAACCCAAGTGTCATCCTGCCCCAGGAATGGAGTGGGGAATAGAAAAGATACTGCGGGGAGTATTTCAGCTCTGTTTCAGCTCTTACCAGCTTTGCTGTCACTCATAACCAGAGGAATCCTAAAAGTGATGTGTGTGGCTCTGCTAGTACCACTGCCCACTCCCACAGCCTGGGGAGATCGAGGCTGGAGTTCTCGCAGAAAGGGGAAGCACCCACACTTCTCTGCACTCGACTAACACACACTGCCGGCCCTGGTGAGCAGGCCTCCCTCCCCAGCGGGCAGGCCCCAGAATCATGCCCTTTGCAAGACTGCAGGAAGCCAGGCTGAGAGTCACCCACCCCAGAGGAGCCATGAGGAGAGAGGCTGAATGACAATGCACTGCTGTACCCTTAGTATGTCCCAGGAGCCCAGGGTCATTGCACAGCCCACTCTTGCCCATGGAGACCTACCACAATAACCAGCAAGGCAGGGCCCACAAAGGCCCAGATGGCGCCAGTCCCCAGCGACAGCCAGCAGCTGTGGAGGGAAGAGAAGAGTTAACATCAGCAGCTTCACCTGCCATGCTATGGGTTTGACCAGGGTCCCGGGGGCACAGGCAAATGATGCAGTGGCCCCCACTGAGAGAACCTTCACCTGGTCAGGCTGTCCCAGAACTGCATGTCAGGTCAGAACCCTTTAAAAGTGCTGGTCAAACCCAGAGTTAGTTTTCCTTGAAGTACCAAAATCAACATGGGCTTGCCAGGACCAGAGCCAGCACCACTGTCCTCGATGAGGGCCCAGAGGACAGACGAGGAGGCTGTGGCCCTGGCCACCCTCCCAGGGGCTGCAGGTCAGACACTTGCATGGTCCCCAACCTACAGGAAAGGTCCAGCCCATCTGACACTTTCCCTAGCATCCTGAGACACAAGAGGCCAGGATGTGAGATTCTTCCTGGCTTTGAGATGTGTGGCTAGAACTCCAAGCAACACAGCTCCCTTAGATTCTGTATCCTTCCACGCCCGAGGTACCACGTGGGATTCTGTGTCCTTCCACCCCTATGGCACTGTCCAGAACCCAGAGCCCCTAGGATGTGTCACCTTCCAGACTCCTGAACACCAGCTACAGTGGCAAGATGGTGGCATGGGTCTTGGACCAGATTCCCTTTTGTGACCAAGCAAGAGATCTTAAGACCTACCCACTTGGGGCAAGTGTGTTCACCAATGTGTTGACTCAGATATAATGTAGTGGGCAAGGGCTGTGTACTTACTAACTACCCAGGAAAGGCCTCAGGATCTCAAACTTGGGCTGTCTGGGTGCCTAGACCTGTAAGTCTGAGCAGACTACATGCATGGAAAAGCTCCAGTCAGAAACTCCCACCAGCCCCACTCCATTCCTGGGGCACCATGACGCCTGTGTTGCTAGTCCCAAGGGCACAGCTGAAATGGTTTCTCCTTGCCTCTGGCCCAGGCCTTTCTTACTGTCAAGGCCTGGGGTAGCCCCCCAGGGCCTACCTATACCCAGATGCACATGTGTGGATGAGGGCTGCAGGAAGACCCGCCCCCAGGGGCCTACCTACACCCACATGCACATGTACGGACAAGGGCTACAGGAAGACCCGCCCCCAGGGGCCTATCTACACCCAGATGCACATGTACGGACAAGGTCTACAGGAAGATCTGCTCCCCAGGGGCCTACCTACACCCAGATGCACATGTATGGACAAGGGTACAGGAAGACCCGCCCCCAGGGGCCTACCTACACCCACATGCACATGTGTGGACGAGGGCTACAGGAAGACCCACCCCCCAGGGGCCCACCTACACCCAGATGCACATGTGTGGACGGGCTACAGGAAGGCTCACCTCCTGCCCCACTGCCCTCCAAGGCCTGCAAGCCCAGGCCCACTTACTTGTTGTTCCTCCCATAGCTGTCCATGGCTGCTGACATGGAGACAATGCAGATGAGAAGAGGGGTCCCTGCACAGACAGAGGCCAAACATTAAACGGGTTCACTTAATACCTGATGTCTGTGAGAGCTGTGGATACGCAATGGGACACGGAACATCTCCTGTCCTGAAGGAACCTAACAGAGATCATACCTATTCTCTCACTTGCCTACATTCTCACTGAGGATCTGCAGGGGTCTTTGTTGTGGGAGGACCCGACTGGGCTCTGGTTCTCAGCCAGGCTGAGCAGGTCCCCGGGGGACTTGGGCCAGTGGCTGCAGACATTCTGTTTATGATAACGGGTACACGCTGCACGTGGTCTGGATGCCTGCCAAACTGGATCCCCAATCTCTGTGGCTCAAGGATGGGCATGAGACCTGGATGCACCAGTGCGACTCAGCCAGAAACTTCTTTAAGAATACCAAGAAAGAGGAGCTGTCCTGCTGCCAGGCTCCTGGGAAGGGTGCGAGGCATGGAGGGCAACTCTGCAGCTATCTTGGTACCACGGGAGTGGGGATGAGGGAGTTCAAGACGCTGAGAGTGAGGGGATCAAGGAAGGCCACTCCGACTGCACTGAGCCATGCCTGACCTCCCCCACCGCGAGCCTGTTATATTGCACAAGCTGCTAAATTCTCTTTTCACCTAAGCCAGTTTGAGTTGGATTTCTGATGCTTAAAACTGAGTGTGACTAATTAAATGTGTTTAATGTTTTATAGAGCCATGTCACACTTCCGGGGAGGCAATGGCAGAAGAGAAGTTTAACAAGGTAGAAAAACATCTCGACCAGCAATTCCCAGAGCTCTCAGTCTTGCTACAGAGAAAGGATTCTGGGGTCAAACTGCTTTTACAGACTCTGGCCTGACCAGAGTGAACTAGTCTTTAATCTCACTTTGAAGCTCAGGGGGTTTATATGTGAATTCGGCTATGAATCTACAAAGGGAAAATGTATTGTGTGCTCCCCAAGCTAGACCATCCCCGGCGTTTGTTCTGGAAAAGCTGTCCACTTCCATCCCCGCAGCTGAACTCAGAGGCAGATCCCTTGCGAATGTGGTCTGTTCCTGCAGACCATCTGCTCCGGGCTGCTCAGAAGGCACAGCATCAGGCATGAGGCACCCATCCAGCCTCCCACCCCAGCTCTGTGCCCCTGCAGGGCTGAAAGTAGGGATGGGAGGGGCTGGCTCTCTCCCACGCTCTAGGCCCTGCAAAGCCGGTATTTAAGAAAAGCACTCCTAAGGCAAGCTGCACTGCTGGTTTTGGGGAAGTGCTCTAGGACGGTGGCTCTTGGCGTCAGTGCTGGGTGGTCTGGCTCCAGAGGATGCAGAGGGCAGCTTGTCCCCACTGCTTCTCCATGCTACAGTAACCCCCCAGCGTCCCCCGGGAGGGCAGCTTCATGTCCTCCTTCTGAGTGAGGGAGGAAGCTGTCGCTGAGGGGCTCTGCCTGCAGCACGGCCTCCCACTCTGGGTCAGCCTTCAGCTCCTTAATTAATGGCTGAGGTTGAGAGAGCTCTGTTGCCTGTAGACTGTCTTTACTTAGGCCCACAGCCAGCCCAGCCCGGTCGGGATGAAGGATGCCTTTTACAGGCTCTTGACGAAATTAATTAAGGGGAAGCTGACGGGATGATGGATGGAGCTGCGGGTGAGCAGAGCCGCCTGTGCTCTATTTGCGGAGAGCTGCGTCAGGCCACAGCCTCCAGCCCTGCGGGCACCGCATGTGTCAGAATCGGTGCCACACAGTGCCACAGTGCCAGCTGTGCTGTGAAGGTCAGGAGACCTGGACTCCTTGCTTTTCAAAAGAGCACTGAAATTGTATGTAAAGGTCCTCAATTTTTAAACACTGGCAAATAATTACTTTTTTCCAACATTGTACAGATCAAATCAAACCTCTCTCCAGGCTGGAGTGGATCATCTCACACACACACACACACACACACACGTATACACACTGAAACACACTGACGCACCCTCATACACTCACACTCACAGAGAGGCTCCCAGGAAACCCACGGCTCCTTTCTCGCTAAAAGCAGCCCTGTGGCGCCCAGGCTGTGCAACAGAATGGGAGAGACACTGACAAACCAGGTGGCTGGTCTTGCCATCTTCTAAATTGCTCCTACATGAGGCCAGAGGTCACAGGAAGGAGGAGTACTGCTCTCCGGGGAGCCAGAGGGCTGAAGGGGCTGGTCACACTAGAACTGGACTGGGACAGCAATGGGCAAGGCTGGGGTCTAACATGTGTTCAGGTACACACGTGGACCCAGGCAGGAGCAGAGAGGTGGGCACAGGACCCTGGAATGGCCACCCCAATTAGAGGTGGCTCTGTGTCCCCTGCTCCAGTCCCTAGGGCAGCCAGGAGGGATGCATAATTTACTTCCACTTCATCCTTCAATAAATTATATTTGCCAACTCAAAGCACAAAATAAACGTGTGTAATCTGCTGCCTGCATAATGAGAACTGTGAAAACTGCATCTATGGAGAAAACCAGAAGCCAGGAACAGGTCCATAATGCCCCGCCAGTGTTTTCTAACATTTTAAGAATGTCAGGTGCTGGTGTGCAGCACAGAACTCTGGGAGGAAGCAGGGCCCCTGTGCTGGCTGCCACTCCCAGGGTGGGCAAGCGCAATGCAACCAATGAACCATGTGCATGAGCAGCCACCCGGAGACGAGTGCCGTGCAGGCCCATGGCCCCCTCAACTGTCTGAGTAGATTACACAAGCTTCCCTAAAGTTGTGGGAAGTTTACTCAAGAAAATCTTGGTAAGAACGGGGAGGACCAGCTACTCCTGAGCCTCCCTCCCCAGCTCCCCACGAAGGAGGACCCACTCCTGTGAGCTCCTCTGTCGAAGCTCTGGCCCCAGAGCTCTGGCTTCTGCTGACCTCTGGGTCTAGGAAGGGCCATCCAGGTAGGAGCAGCTGACAGGCTGAGTTCCCTTCCTCCAATACTCATTCAGGGTGTGGTCTGTGCAGCACATAGGGCACAGACAAACTCTGCAAACAAGAGGTGACTGCCCACAGGTACCTCTGTCCCCTGCAGGAAGAGTCAGCTTACAGCTGCACTCCTGGGGGCAGCGAGGAAAGCAGACTTTACCCAGTAGTCCAAGTCAGGAAACAGTAAACTAGCAAACAAGGAGCCATGGAAGAGGAAGTCAGGATTTGGATTACTACAATGTATCATCTAAACAGCCAGTTTATAAAAGACGTTAGACACATAAAGAAAGAAGAAAGTGTGGCCGGAACAAAGAGGAAAGCAGGCAGCAGAAGCCACCTTCAAGAATGGAAGACTTCAAAGCACTGTCACAAGTGTGTAAGGAGAGAATGACCCTGCAGCAAAGAACGGAAGGAAGGCACCATGACAGTGTCTTGTCAGTAAGAAATTATCAATTAGGAGGGGAAAGGTTCTTAAGAGAAATGGCAAGAACCAAGCTGAAAAGTGTAATAACTGAAGAAAAGCCTCGCTGAAGACTATGGCAGGAGAAAGTAGTAGGCTTGAAGATGGGCTGCGCTGGGTGAGGGGCAAGGGGGACCAGAGAGGCAACAAGAGCCGTGGACCCCAGGGAGCGTGAGCGCCCCCGACACAAACCTCTCAGGGGCCAGAGGGTCAGAGAGAAAAGAAGAGCACAAGAGAATAAAATGCTTAAAGACAAAGAGAATCCTGAAAAAATGTGTCTTCACACACAAGAACCCTGGGCGGATTAAAAACTGGCATCGTGGAAAATTCCAGAGCTAGAGTCCATGAGAGCAAAATACCAAAAGAAAAAAGAATCCTATGTCAAGCAAAACTGTCTTTTAAAAATGAAGGTGAAATAGAGACATTTCCCAGAGGAATTTGCAGCTGCTAGGCCTGCCCTACGAGAAGACTTCAGGATCTTCTCCAGGCTGGAAGTAGCCCTGACGGTTATTCTAATACATGCATGGACACACACACACACACACACACACACACACGGAAATATACTCAGTACCAATAAGGGAATGATGGCATTATAAGAGACAGCATAAAACATAGCCTTCTTCTCTCATGATTGAGTGAAACAGTAATAGTAAAAGTGAAATTTATATAGTTGTTGTATTAGGCCTGTAACAAGAAGGAAAAAGTCTTCATTAACAGTGCAGAGGAGGCTGAGTAGCAAGGTGTTATCAGAGTGTGGTGATAAAGCCAGATAGTAGCTAGAAGTCACAGGGCAGAAGGAAGGAAGCAGAAACTGCAAATAGGAAGATGATACGACAGATTCAGTAATTCGTGCTCAGACTCCTTTCTTACCTCAGCTCCTTCAGAGGCGTGAGATTCAGTAAAGTAATAGTTATACAACAGACTGTAGAGTTGTACCACATATAGATGCAGTATAACTGTGAAAGAATGAAATAATAAATCTCGCTTCATTTAGTGTAAGTCTGAAATAGGTTTTAATATACTAAGCTGTGTAGAGTAAGCAACAAAGCAGTCGCTAAGTGGTGGAAGTTCATAAAGGGAATTACAGTGTTACAGCAGCCATCACCTGACCCACACGACGGCAGACTAGCCGCCGCAGATGCCAGTCTCTACATACATCAAAGTGTGGATGTGCAAGGGTTCAACAATCCAATGAAAAGGTGGAAAGAAGCACCAAGATCCAACTGTATCCCACCCATGGAGACATGGTTCAGCTGCAAACACACAGACACGTGGATGTGGAAAGTACAGAAAAGAGGCTGGAGGCATGGCTCGATGGTACAGCCTTTGTCTAGCAAGTAAGAGGCCCTGAGTTCAATCCCCAGTCTGCTGAGGAAAAGATGCACCCTGTAGCGAGCAGCTACAGGAAAGCAGATCTCAAGATGAAGAACAACACTGGAGCTAGATACCTCCTCAATATAAAAGGATCTGTTTATCAGAAAGACAAATATAAATGTATGTGTAACCCCCAAACAGAGCCCCCAGAGACACAGAGCAAAACCTAATAGCTGAGGGAATGCAGTAAAATGGAGACACCAATCCTCACTTTCAACCATGGAGAGAAAAAGCAGACAGAAGTCAACAAAGAAACAGGACTTGAGTCACTGTGAACCAGCTCCCTCCAATACCCACAGAACACGCGATCTTCTCAAGGGCAGATGGAATGTTCCCAGGATCCATCATTTACTGAGCTGTAAAGCAAACCCTGATACACTTCAAAGGACTGGAATCGTACAACTTGTTCTGCAACAGAACGGAATTAGGAATCAGTAGAAGTAAAAATATGAGAAACTCACAAGCGTGGAAATTAACACTCATAAATGATCAAGGGGTCAAAGGAGTCAGAAGCTAGAAAACACATGGAATGAACAAAAATGAGGTCCCCCAGATCAAAACATATGGATGCAACTGAGGGAGGAGAAAACACATACCTACATATGCCTGTCCTAAAACCCGACAACTTGTGTTTTTTTCTGAACACACAGGAAGAGAAGCAAGCAGAAGAAAAGCTTTAAAAAAAAGCCCAGGGGAGGAAATAGTGAGGTTTAAAACTGAAATTAATAAACACATCACTGGAAATTATAAAGCTGGTAAAACTAAAAGTTGCTTCTCAGAAAAATGGCCCAATGAGGTCAGAGGCGTAGTAAGTGTTCTGGATGATGTGATGTCTGGTTGTCCTTCCCATCTGGGCCCCTGGAGAACAATGGGGAGCACGCCTGGCCTCCCCATCCTGCCTCCCGCTCCTAGCCCTGCACCTCCTGCCTACTCCAGCCTATCCCAGAACCGCAGAGGTGCCGTAGTCCTCCAGCCCCGCCCCTCCACCTTCCCTAGCCTATCCGGTAGTCATAGAGGGGCTTGCTGTCCTCTGTCCCCAAGACCTTGACGACCATGCTGTAGAGATGCAGCCCCTCCACCAGCATCCACGCGAAGGTGCTCAGGAAGAAGTAGTGCAGAAGCATAGCGAGAGCCCGGCAGGGCACCTGGGACCAAGCAGAGACAGGTCAGACTCTGCTGCTCCAGCAGGCTGTGCAACTGTCTCCGCCTCCCTGCCTCCTCTCTTCTCCAAGGGTCCAGGCTTCAGTTTCTTAGTTCAAGCGGTTTGCCGAGCCCCGTGTCCCTCCCCATCGCACCTGCCCCTCCCCGCCCCGCCCCTCCACCTACCCCAGCCTATCCCGTAGTAGTAGAGGTGCTTGCTGTCCTCTGACCCGAAGACCTTGACAACCATGCTGTAGAGATGCAGCCCCTCCACCAGCATCCACGCGAAGGTGCTCAGGAAGAAGTAGTGCAGAAGCATAGCGAGAGCCCGGCAGGGCACCTGGGACCAAGCAGAGACAGGTCAGACTCTGCTGCTCCAGCAGGCTGTGCAACTGTCTCCGCCTCCCTGCCTCCTCTCTTCTCCAAGGGTCCAGGCTTCAGTTTCTTAGTCCAAGCGGTTTGCCGAGCCCCGTGTCCCTCCCCATCCCACCTGCCCCTCCCCATTGACTGCAGGACCATGGACCGGCTTGCTCGGAGGCTGGCCTGAACTCTGAGCTGCAGAGGCCAGCAGGAGGCAGAGGGTGATGGCAGGGCAGGGCGGGACCTACTCACCGTGCCAGGCTGCCCCTGGAAGCTGATAAGCAGCAGGACCTGGGCCGCCAGGACAGCAAATGACAGGTTGGCATGGATGTGGTAGCGCTGGTTCCTGATAGTGCTGACGGAGCTGAGGAAAGGGAAGGCAGGGTGTGAGGCCCAGGTCAGCTGGGCTTAGCCGCAACTGCTCAGCCCCAGCTGGGCTCCCTGTCCAGGGTCTCCACAGGGTCCCAACACCCATTCCTCCAAGAGCAATCAGAGTGGTCTTTACAAAACCCAACCTAAGGCTGGTACTCTATCCCCGAGTGACAGGTCCCAGCTCCTATCACAGACCCAATGGCCCAGGAGTCAGCCTTGCCAGTTACTCAAATGGCTCTTTCTGTTCCTGCTCACTTGCCCCAGCCCTGGAACCCCTGCACCTGCAGCCCTTGCCCAGCAAAGCTCTGCGTGGAGACTCAGGCCAGCCTTAGAGAGAGCTCCCACCTGCCTGTTCCAAGCAGCTCACCCCTCAGCACGCATGAGGAGACTGCCATGTGCAAACACTGCTCACACTCTGCTCTCCTTGGTTACTGACTGCCACTCCCCCACCCCCTGTATCTGCCTTGCACCATCATTCCTTGAGGCCTGGTGCCATGGCTGAGGGGCAGGATGGTCAGGGATGGCTGTGTCAGGAAGGTCAGGGATGGCCATGTCAGGATGGTCAGGGATGGCTGAGGGGCAGGGTGGTCAGGGATGGCCGTGTCAGGAAGGTCAGGGATGGCTGAGGAGCAGGAATGGTCAGGGATGGCCATGTCAGGATGGTCAGGGATGGCCGTGTCAGGATGGTCAGGGATGGCCGTGTCAGGATGGTCAGGGATGGCCGTGTCAGGAAGGTCAGGGATGGCTGAGGGGCAGGATGGTCAGGGATGGCTGAGGGGCAGGATGGTCAGGGATGGCTGTGTCAGGATGGTCAGGGATGGCCGTGTCAGGATGGTCAGGGATGGCCGTGTCAGGAAGGTCAGGGATGGCTGAGGAGCAGGGATGGTCAGGGATGGCTGAGGGGCAGGATGGTCAGGGATGGCTGAGGGGCAGGGTGGTCAGGGATGGCCGTGTCAGGATGGTCAGGGATGGCTGAGGGGCAGGATGGTCAGGGATGGCTGAGGGGCAGGATGGTCAGGGATGGCTGAGGGGCAGGGTGGTCAGGGATGGCTGTGTCAGGATGGTCAGGGATGGCTGAGGGGCAGGGTGGTCAGGGATGGCCGTGTCAGGATGGTCAGGGATGGCTGAGGGGCAGGATGGTCAGGGATGGCTGAGGGGCAGGATGGTCAGGGATGGCTGAGGGGCAGGGTGGTCAGGGATGGCTGAGGGGCAGGATGGTCAGGGATGGCTGAGGGGCAGGATGGTCAGGGATGGCTGTGTCAGGATGGTCAGGGATGGCCGTGTCAGGATGGTCAGGGATGGCTGAGGGGCAGGATGGTCAGGGATGGCTGAGGGGCAGGATGGTCAGGGATGGCCATGTTAGGATGGTCAGGGATGGCTGAGGGGAAGGATGGTCAGGGATGGTCATGTCAGGATGGTCAGGGATGGCCGTGTCAGGATGGTCAGGGATGGCTGTGTCAGGATGGTCAGGGATGGCTGAGTCTATCTTTGCCTGAATTGGGTCTCACAAGAACTCCTATCATCCGGCTGGAGGCCTCTCCAGACCTTTCCAGCTTGGTGAGGCATGGTGTCCCCATCTTCTCAGCCTCATCTGTTTTTCTAGGTTCCCTGGCAGCCCCATGGCCTTTCCTGGCACCTGAGCTCAGGGAACAGCCCCCACCCCAGAGCACAGGATGTGCAGACGCTGGGCAGGGCCGGGATGCTCCCAGGGAGGTCCAGCGGGGGTGGTGTGTACATCTACAGGAAGCGGCCAGCAGCCTCCCTGAGCGCGGGGGCGAGGGGTGACTCACGACAGCACAGCGAAGGTGACCAGCGTGGCGGCCAGGCAGAGCACCGACAGGGAGCAGCCGATGTAACTGACGGACGACAGCGCCACCTGGTGTCTGTGAGAGAGCTGCAGGTGCAGAGGGACACAGTGGCGTGAGGCTGGCCGGCCCTGGAGCCTGCTTCCCACCCCAGCGTCTACTTCCACCAGCCAGTCCTGTGCCTGTGACCTTGGTTTTGGCATTTCAGGTGTTCTCAGCTGCCCAGGTCCTCTAGCACCCATCCACCTCCTCGTACCCGGGGCTGCCTGGCTGTCCGGCTGCGTGCCCGGACTCCTCCTCGGGTCCTTGGCTTCTGACCATCACAAGCCTCAGTGTCGTCGCAGGGCCAAGGCCCTGCGTGGGTGCCCTACGTGGGCACCCGCCCCCAGCCCAGGACGAGCAGCCACCGTGATGCCCTGCTGCCTCAGCCTGGGGCCCACCCAGCACGGCTGGGGCGGCTCTAACAGCTTCCAGAGTTTAAATTACAGGCTGCTCCGCCAAGCCAGAGGGGGTGGGGGAGTGGGGGCTGTGCGTGGAGGGACAGACTGTGTCCAGACACCACCCTCAAGCGTGTCCACAGCGGTGCAAGTCCAGGGAAACACAGCTGTTTCCTGAGAAATCAGGTCTGTAGACACCCAGATGGAACAATCTCTCAGATACGAGAATACATTTTTAGGACTGTAATCTTCACCCTTTGTCCAGAGAACAAAGGGGCTGTGAGCTGAGAGAGGAGTAGGGAGAAGCGCAAGTCAGGGTGGGCTGAGACAGGAAGAGGAGGAGCTGTGAGGGGGAAGAGCTCCTTATGGCCCCTCATTCAACAGGTGTCAGACCTCCTGCCGGAGGGCAGAGATCCCAGGGCCCCACTGCCCTTGGCATGGCCAGGAATGCCAGCCTTTTAACAGAGGAGAGCTACGGTCACAAGGGAGGCGCAGGCCTGCTCCGCCCCCTACTCCAATGTGCCCAGAGCCTGGGGCCCAGGACACGTCTAGGCCTCACGCTCAGAGGTAGGCACTCTTAGGCTAGCTGCTCAGAGCTAGATCCTGGGTTGAGATGGAGGAAGTATCTACTAAGTATGTGTGCTTGGGCTAAATCCTTGGGCTGGGTGGAATCTCCTACCCCCCCAGTCCTCACCATAGCACCCAGGAAGCAAGGTCCCCCTGCACTGCATAGGGAGGCCTGCTCGCCAGTTCAGCACACAGCTGTGGGGAGACTGTGCCCTCTAGTTAGGAGGAGGGACCAGGCTGCACCACCTTGGACAGGCCCTCACTGAGGTCATCTGCAGGCACACGCCAGGCCTGTGTGATAGCCGGTCCTGTACTGTGTCCGCCCCCAAGAGAAGCCAGTACTGCCTGCCTGCACCCTGCCCCACCCCACCCTGCCTGAGAGCACCGAGAGAGCTCACCAGGCTCTCAGCGGATCCACCTGAGGCCCACTCCCCTCCTGCCAGCCAACTGCAGCCTGCTCAGCACCTGCCGACCGTGGGTCCTGCCACCAGGGGTCCAAGGTAGCCATGGTACAGCTGACATACTGCTGTCCCAGGAAGGGGTGGCATGTCCTGGCTGTGCCCAGCCATTCTGTTCTTCCCTACCCACAGACAGATTTAGAAATGACCGGAAAGGCCTGAAGTTTGCTTCAGGACAAGGGAGGCTCTGAGTCAGAGACCACAAACTCAGATGCCTGTGGGGGCTCACAGAGGACATGGATAGCACGACACCGCTCCTCGAAGCCACGTCCCTCCAGGCAGACACATCCTCCTCTCAGACAAGAAGGAAGGCCAGGCTACTGCCTCTGGTGCAAGCTGAGGCGGGAGGGGGTCAGAGGTGAGGGGGCAGAGGTGAGGGGGCAGAGATGAGGGTGGCAGAGATGAGGGGGGCAGAGGTGAGCGGGGCTTCGGGTGGCAGGTGCTGAGAACAGGGCCCGAGGCCCATGCTCACTCCAGCCGTTCCTGGTGTGGCCAGGTCTGCTTTATTGAAAACCAGAAAGACCAGCTTTATGAAAATACATCTGTGCTTGAAATGCTGGCTACTGATTTTCCCAAATCGAAACCTCGGCAGTTTCAATTTCAAATGAAACTTGTCTCCAAGCCAAAATCAGCCTTTAGACCACTGTTTTGGCTGTCACATGGCAGGCTGTCTGAGGCCAGGCACCAGGAGGGACTCTGCCCGGAACCTGTTCTGGCCCAGGGCTCCTGCACTTTCGCCAGAGCATGCCCAGTGACACCCCAGAACCTAGAGGAAAAGCCTAAGGACAGGCTGGGGAAAAGCCACTGAAGAGACCATGCCTGGGGGAGAGGCCATGCCTGGGGGAGAAGCCATGCCTGGGGAGAAGCCATGCCTGGGGAGAAGCCATGGGGCGGGGAGAAGCCATGCCTGGGGAGAAGCCATGCCTGGGGAGAAGCCATGCCTAGGGGAGAAGCCATAGGGGGGAGAAGCCATGCCTGGGGAGAAGCCATGACTGGGGAGAAGCCATGGGGCGGGGAGAAGCCATGCCTGGGGAGAAGCCATGCCTGGGGAGAAGCCATGCCTGGGGAGAAGCCATGCCTGGGGGAGAAGCCATGCCTGGGGAGAAGCCATGGCTGGGGAGAAGCCATGCCTAGAGGAGAAGCCATGCCTGGGGGAGAAGCCATGACTGGGGAGAAGCCATGCCTGGGGGAGAAGCCATGCCTGGGGAGAAGCCATGCCTGGGGGAGAAGCCATAGGGGGGAGAAGCCATGCCTGGGGAGAAGTCATGGCTGGGGAGAAGCCATGGGGCGGGGAGAAGCCATGCCTGGGGAGAAGCCATGCCTGGGGGAGAAGCCATGGCTGGGGAGAAGCCATGCCTGGGGAGAAGCCATGCCTAGGGAGAAGCCATGCCTGGAGAGAAGCCATGGCTGGGGAGAAGCCATGCCTGGGGGAGAAGCCATGGCTGGGGAGAAGCCATGCCTGGGGAGAAGCCATGGCTGGGGAGAAGCCATGCCTAGAGGAGAAGCCATGCCTGGGGAGAAGCCATGCCTGAGGAGAAGCCATGCCTGGGGAGAGGCCATGCCTGAGGAGAAGCCATGCCTGGGGAGAAGCCATGCCTGGGGAAGAAGCCATGGCCGGGGAGAAGCCATGCCTGGGGAGAAGCCATGCCTGGGGAGAAGCCATGCCTGGGGAGAAGCCATGCCTGGGGGAGAAGCCATAGGGGGGAGAGGCCATGCCTGGGGAGAAGCCATGCCTGGGGAAGAAGCCATGGCCGGGGAGAAGCCATGTCTGGGGAGAAGCCATGGCTGGGGAGAAGCCATGGCTGGGGAGAAGCCATGGCTGGGGAGAAGCCATGCCTAGAGGAGAAGCCATGCCTGGGGAGAAGCCATGCCTGGGGAGAAGCCATGCCTGGGGAGAAGCCATGCCTGGGGGAGAAGCCATAGGGGGGGAGAGGCCATGCCTGGGGAGAAGCCATGCCTGGGGGAGAAGCCATGCCTGGGGAAGAAGCCATGCCTGGGGGAGAAGCCATGCCTGGGGAAGAAGCCATGCCTGGGGGAGAAGCAGCCCAGTGACGGCCAGCTCAAGGCCTGGGTAGCCACCACAGCCTTCCTGGGTGCCCCCCTCCCCACAGGGTGCATCTCTGGGGCCCTCTGGACATGAGTGAGTGTGGGGTGGGGACACCAGACAGGAGAGTTGAGGCTCGCCTGTGTGAGCCCACTACTCTGTCATCCCACGGTAGCCGGCTGGTCCTCACCCCCTCCGTATCCCAACGCCACTGCTCTCCTTCATGACCTTCCTGCAATTTCTTTTCCAAGTTGGCCCTGTGGCTGTGTTGCTTTCCACTAGAGTCCTGGACAGAAGACACCTGTCATACGCCTTGGCAGGGCCAGCCTGCAGCGGCCCAGGCCGTGTTCAGAGTGCCTGACCACTGTGCCCCTGTGGCCTGCCCTCAGACAGAACACACACTCCAGCCCCCACCTGCCTCCTGTGGTCTCTGGGCCACTGCCCTGAGGGCTGACCCCTCCAGGGCAGCTCTGGAGCACAACAGTTCTAGCCACAGCTCACCTAAGTGGGGTTTGCCTGAGTGAACCCCATTCTTTGATGGAACTGCAAAGAAGGCCAGGAAAGCCTCTGGAAATGAGCTTCAAGGAGAAAACAGGTATGGGGAAAGCCAGGAGAGACGCTGAGGGAAGCGCCATGAGTGTGGAGGGCAGCGGCAGCCCAGCCCAGCCCCAGCCCAGCCCCAGCCCTGCCCCAGCCCAGCCCAGCCCAGCCCCAGCCCAGCCCAGCCCAGCCCAGCCCAGCCCAGCCCAGCCCCGCCCCGCCCCGCCCCGCCCCAGCCCCGCCCAGCCCCGCCCCAGCCCAGCCCCGCCCCAGCCCCGCCCCAGCCCAGCCCCAGCCCAGCCCCGCCCAGCCCAGCCCAGCCCCGCCCAGCCCCAGCCCCGCCCAGCCCCGCCCCAGCCCAGCCCCGCCCAGCCCCGCCCCAGCCCAGCCCCGCCCAGCCCCGCCCCAGCCCAGCCCAGCCCCAGCCCAGCCCCGCCCAGCCCCGCCCAGCCCCAGCCCCGCCCAGCCCCGCCCAGCCCCGCCCAGCCCAGCCCCGCCCAGCCCCAGCCCAGCCCTGCCCCGCCCAGCCCCGCCCCAGCCCAGCCCCGCCCCGCCCCAGCCCAGCCCCGCCCCGCCCCAGCCCAGCCCAGCCCAGCCCAGCCCCAGACCAGCCCCGCCCCGCCCAGCCCTGCCCCGCCCAGCCCCGCCCAGCCCCGCCCCGCCCCGCCCTGCCCCAGCCCAGCCCCGCCCCGCCCCGCCCTGCCCCAGCCCAGCCCAGCCCAGCCCCAGCCCAGCCCAGCCCCGCCCCAGCCCCGCCCAGCCCCGCCCCAGCCCCGCCCAGCCCCAGCCCAGCCCCAGCCCAGCCCAGCCCTGCCCCAGCCCCGCCCTGCCCAGCCCAGCCCAGCCCAGCCCCAGCCCAGCCCAGCCCAGCCCAGCCCAGCCCAGCCCTGCCCCAGCCCCGCCCTGCCCCGCCCAGCCCCGCCCCAGCCCAGCCCAGCCCCGCCCCGCCCAGCCCAGCCCAGCCCAGCCCCGCCCCAGCCCCAGCCCAGCCCCAGCCCAGCCCAGCCCCAGCCCAGCCCCAGCCCCGCCCCAGCCCCAGCCCAGCCCCGCCCAGCCCAGCCCAGCCCTGCCCCGCCCCAGCCCCGCCCCAGCCCAGCCCAGCCCAGCTCCAGCCCCAGCCCAGCCCCGCCCAGCCCAGCCCAGCCCTGCCCCGCCCAGCCCAGCCCAGCCCAGCCCAGCCCAGCTCCAGCCCCAGCCCAGCCCCGCCCAGCCCAGCCCAGCCCAGCCCTGCCCCGCCCAGCCCAGCCCAGCCCAGCCCTGCCCCGCCCAGCCCCAGCCCAGCCCAGCCCCGCCCCGCCCCCGCCCCAGCCCCGCCCGCCCCAGCCCCGCCCCAGCCCAGCCCCGCCCCAGCCCCACCCCAGCCCCGCCCAGCCCCGCCCCAGCCCCGCCCCCGCCCCGCCCCAGCCCAGCCCAGCCCAGCCGCAGCTCCAGCCCCGCCCAGCCCCAGCCCTGCCCCGCCCCGCCCCAGCCCCGCCCCAGCCCCAGCCCAGCCCCGCCCCAGCCCAGCCCCAGCCCCGCCCCAGCCCAGCCCCGCCCCAGCCCCGCCCAGCCCAGCCCCAGCCCCAGCCCCGCCCAGCCCCAGCCCAGCCCAGCCCCAGCCCCGCCCAGCTCCAGCCCAGCCCCAGCCCCGCCCCAGCCCCGCCCCAGCCCAGCCCCAGCCCCAGCCCAGCCCCAGCCCCAGCCCAGCCCCAGCCCCGCCCAGCCCCAGCCCAGCCCCAGCCCCAGCCCAGCCCCAGCCCCAGCCCCAGCCCCAGCCCAGCCCCAGCCCCAGCCCAGCCCCAGCCCCAGCCCAGCCCCAGCCCCGCCCCAGCCCCAGCCCAGCCCCAGCCCCGCCCAGCTCCAGCCCAGCCCCAGCCCCAGCCCCGCCCAGCCCCAGCTCCAACCCAGCCCCAGCCCCACCCAGCCCCAGGCCCGCCCAGCCCCAGCCCAGCCCCCGCCCCGCCCAGCCCAACCCCAGCCCCGCCCCAGCCCCCGCCCCGCCCAGCCCCCGCCCCGCCCAGCCCCCGCCCCGCCCCGCCCCGCCCAGCCCCGCCCAGCCCCAGCCCCAGCCCAGCCCCAGCCCCAGCCCAGCCCCAGCCCCAGCCCAGCCCAGCCCCAGCCCAGCCCCAGCCCAGCCCCAGCCCCAGCCCAGCCCCAGCCCCGCCCAGCCCAGCCCCGCCCAGCCCCGCCCCAGCCCCGCCCAGCCCCAGCCCCAGCCCCGCTCCAGCCCAGCCCAGCCCCAGCCCAGCCCCAGCCCAGCCCCAGCCCCAGCCCAGCCCAGCCCAGCCCAGCCCAGCCCCAGCCCCAGCCCAGCCCCAGCCCCAGCCCCAGCCCCAGCCCCAGCCCCAGCCCAGCCCCAGCCCAGCCCCAGCCCCAGCCCAGCCCAGCCCCAGCCCAGCCCAGCCCCAGCCCCAGCCCCAGCCCAGCCCCAGCCCCAGCCCCAGCCCCAGCCCAGCCCCAGCCCAGCCCCAGCCCGAGCCCCAGCCCCGCCCAGCCCCAGCCCCAGCCCCAGCCCCAGCCCCGCCCAGCCCCAGCCCCACAGGACAAGCTCAGGGTTCTGCAGAAGAGGTGGGCTTGGCAGGGACACAGGTCACAGTATGGGCCTTTTAACTCATGAACATGCCGCACATTTGCTAACACTTGTGGGATCTGCCTTAATTTCTTTAACATTCATGAGAAGGTTCAATTTTAGCAGGGATAATTTTAGACCATTTTCAAATCAACTTTTTCTGGCAATGAATGGATATGATCTTCTCCCACTAAGACACCCACAGACTGTCTAAATCCAGTGTCACCAGTGAGTGGTGACAGATTTATCATCAGAGTGCTTCGGGAGCCTGTTCTTGTGACTTTGTGGAATGCACCTCTTCCCTTTCTCCCTAAAACTGCACAATGCTCTGCAACTTCCTGGTGGTCCCTGGTGCCCCTACCCACCATCCCTAAGCTCCTGGCCCTCCCACCGTTCCACAGACTCTCCTGATGCCCACATTGCTCTGCAGACCCCCCTGATGCTCACACCGCTCCACAGGCACCCCTGGTGCTCACACTACTGGTGCTCACACTACTCTGCAGACCCCCCTGGTGCTCACACCGCTCCACAGGCACCCCTGGTGCTCACACTGCTGGTGTTCCACTGCTCTGCAGATGCCCCCTGGTGCTCACACCACTCTGCAGATGCCCCCTGGTGCTCACACCATTCTGCAGATGCCCCCTGGTGCTCACACTACTCTGCAGATGCCCCCTGGTGCTCACACCACTCTGCAGACCCCCCTGGTGCTCACACCATTCTGCAGATGCCCCCTGGTGCTCACACTACTCTGCAGATGCCCCCTGGTGCTCACACCACTCTGCAGATGCCCCCTGGTGCTCACACCACTCTGCAGACCCCCTGGTGCTCACATCACTCTGCAGACCCCCCTGGTGCTCACACCACTCTGCAGACCCCCTGGTGCTCACACTACTCTGCAGATGCCCCCTGGTGCTCACACCACTCTGCAGATGCCCCCTGGTGCTCACACCACTCTGCAGACCCCCTGGTGCTCACATCACTCTGCAGACCCCCTGGTGCTCACACCACTCTGCAGATGCCCCCTGGTGCTCACACCACTCTGCAGACCCCCTGGTGCTCACACCATTCTGCAGATGCCCCCTGGTGCTCACACTACTCCGCAGACCCCCCTGGTGCTCACACCGCTCCACAGGCACCCCTGGTGCTCACACTACTGGTGTTCCACTGCTCTGCAGATGCCCCCTGGTGCTCACACCATTCTGCAGATGCCCCCTGGTGCTCACACTACTCCACAGACCCCCTGGTGCTCACACTGCTGGTGCTCACACCACTCCACAGACCCTCCTGATGCTCACACTGCTGGTGCTCACACCACTCCACAGACCCCCCTGATGCTCACACTGCTGGTGATCACACCTCTCCACAGACCCCCCTGATGCTCACACTGCTGGTGCTCACACCACTCCTCAGGCCCCCCTGATGCTCACACTGCTGGTGATCACACCTCTCCACAGACCCCCCTGATGCTCACACTGCTGGTGCTCACACCACTCCTCAGGCCCCCCTGATGCTCACACTGCTGGTGCTCACACCACTCCTCAGGCCCCCCTGATGCTCACACTGCTGGTGCTCACACCACTCCGCAGGCCCCCCTGATGCTCACACTGCTGGTGCTCACATCTCTCTGAAGACCTCCTGGTTCTTTACGTGGCCTCTGAATGTCTCCCCAAGGGCAGGCAGCCCAGGGGCTTCTATGAACCCCTTCCAGGCGAGAGGCCTCTGTGGCGTCCTTGTCCCCTCCAGTTCCCCTCACTGTGGGCTTTCCATGTGCATCAGGTCACCTTCAGCTCGCCCTTCAAACTTGGTGACAGTGGGTCTAGTCACTCCCGGGGACATAAAAAGAACGGCACAGCCTGGCCATGGGTCTAGGGCCTGCTCAGCCGATGCCAGGCCACTGGAGCACCTACCTCCAGAGGGACCACCTGCATGAGGATGGCGAAGTTGGTGAGGTGCGAGCAGTGGCAGACGGAGTGGCTGAGGTTTCCTTCTGTGAGCGCACAGCCCTGGCTCGACCAGATGCCTTCCCCGGAGCTGAGGATACAGCAGGCATGATCAGTGGGGCAGTGCCAAACCTTGGCCAGGGCCAGAGAGAGCCACAGCCCTGGCCCCACCAGGCCACACACTCATGGCTACCTGTCTCCCCTGCTGGGGAGCGGCAGCCCAGACCTGCAGCATGGTATTCTTAGAGCCTGCCCAGCAGCAGAGTGGACGCTGCTGGTGTTGAGGGGACGACGGCTTCTGCTGGGATGGGGGGACGAGCTGCCCTGCACGGCCACTCTGGAAAGCGCCTGGACTAGGCCCAGCGTGAGACAAAGTGACAAATGTGTGGGTGCCCAGCTCAGGGGTGCTGGGCTATACACACGTGTGCACGCGCACACACACACAGAGCCAAGGAAACTCAGCAAATCCTGAGTGATTCAAGAAACCACTACAGCAGCAAGTGTCCATCAGAGGAGTGGACTAATGAAAGCAGTGTACAGAAATATGGCAAGGTAGATAAATGAGATGCGGTCCATAGAAACACAATAAAAACAAGATACAGCATATAAAAATATGGCCAAACAGAAGCAAAATGCTATACGAGGAAAATAGGGGGGAAACTACTGCGTCCCTAACCAGGGTGCACTGCTGCAGACACCATGATGCCAGAGCACAGAACAGCCCCACTGTGCATGCCCTGGGGGGTGTCCTGTGGGTACAGAACCAACCGCACAGAGGGACCCTCCACCGTGGTCACCTAGGGAGGGAAAAGGGAAGCTAAGCTGTAAAGGACGCAGGGGACACTTCCTTTATGATGGCCTTGCTTGTAACTGGCACGTGACTAGTATAGTTGCTTACAGCAGGCGCTTAGACAAGAAATGACCTCCACAAGCATGTGGATGGCAGGTGGCTAATGAATGCAGCGAGAAGATGGACAATTCTGAAATCATGGTCTGTACTTCTTTGTATTTTCAAGTTCCCCAAAGGTGTCAGAAGTGGTTCTTCGCAGAGCTGCAGCTTTAAGCAATCAGCAAAGACAAACCTTTGCTTCAAGCAAAGGCAGGAGCCCTTAGGGAAAGGAGTTGATAGAGATGAGAAACAGGACTGGTTTGTCTTTGCTTCATATTGAGTTGTAACTGAAACACCACTGTGGATGCCATAGTGCATGTCCATCCACCGGGACAAGCCGTGCCTGTCCTGCACCTCCCAGCTGAGGAACACACACTAGCAGCACACCAGCGTCCCAGCATGTGGCCAGCACCATGTGGAGCCCTTCCCCAGTGGGATCTGAAGGAGGTGAGAATGCCATTCCAAGGGGAGTCAGAGGACTGAGAGCAGCAGTTCTAGAGATGGATGAGTTACTCGAGGGAGGCAGGCAGGAATGCTCTGCAGAGCAAGGCCAGAGCCACTGAGCCACCTGCTCAGCAGAGCCCGGCCCCATCAGTAACTTCAGGATAAGAGACCGACAATGGTGGGTGCCCCTGCCTCACTCTACCTCGCCCTTACGTCTAATTTCCCAGGACCCAGACAGGGATCACCATATATACTGTTACTTTCTACAGCTCCTGTGTCTGTCTGCTGCACGCACAAATGCAACTGTGATTAGAGGTAACCTGAGAATCAGCAGACACTGAACAAGTAGACATGTCAGGAGGTAGATATAGAAATCCTGCCAGACGCTGTGAGTGCCACAGAGGAAGAACACCGTAAGATGTGATGCTGCCTCGACCGGCAGGGGTGCAGAGCCGAGGGTGGCCCCTCACGGGGTGAAGTTTCATTCCCAAAGCCGTTGTAGACACAAGAAGACAGCTCCTGCTGCACAGACACTGAGGGAACAATCCAGCCTCAAAAATGTGCACAGCCCACAACCTCTGAAGTCTGCAGCTAGACAAGAAGTGGTCACTCAACTGCATGAAGAAAATTTGCAAATACAACAAAAGACACAGCTATCAACAGGGGCAGAACACAAAACTAAGATGGGGTGGAATGATAAAAGGAATGTTAAACTAAATAACACCAAGTACTCCCTATGAACATAGACAATATGTCAATTATTGAGAAATGTGTGTGTGCGTGCATGCACACATGCACACACACTCTCAGTGGTCATTGCTGGGGAGGACAAGAATAAAGCACAAAGGGGAAAATAGTTTATGTGGGCACTGGAGTCTCACACTTGTAATCCCAGCTACTCAGGAGGCTCTGAGTATTATGGATTATGGTTCAAAGCCAACCTGGGTAGGAAAAGTCTGTGAGATTCTTGTATCCAATTAACTACCTGAAAAAACTAGAAGCAGAGTTGTGGCTTAAGTGGTAGAGTGCTAGCCTTAAGCAAAAATGTTCAGGAATAACAACCAGGCCCTGAGTTCAAGTCCCAGGACTGGCACAATAACATTAATACTACTTCAGAATGGGTGTGGTGCCATCTGATACCTAGAGGATCATAGTTTGAAGCCAGTGTAAGCAGTAAAATCCACAAGACTCTGTCTATAAAAAGCAGGGCTGGAAGAGTGGCTCAAGCCGTAGAGCACCAGTTGAGCCAGAAAGTTGTGCAAGGGCAAGGCCCTGAGTTTATTTTATTTATTTATTTATTTTTTTGTCGGTCATGGGGCTTGAACTCTGGGCCTGGGCGCTGTCCCTCAGCTCTTCAGCTCAAGGCGAGCGCTCTACCACTTGAGCTACAGCGCCACTTCCGGTTTTCTGGTGGTTTATTGGAGATAGGAGTCTCACGGTCTCTCCTGCCCCGGCTGGCTTTGAACCGCGATTCTCAGATCTCAGCCTCCTGAGTAGCTAGGATTACAGGCGTGAGCCACCAGCGCCCGGCTAAGGCCCTGAGTTTAAACCCCAGTACCAGCAAAATAAAATTAAAATAATACTTTAAGCCTACAGTAGTGATTCACACACATAATCTTGGCTACTTGGGAGGCTCAGACTGGGAATATCGTGGTTGGAAGTCAGTCCAGGTAAAAAAAAATTCTAAAGACCTCATTTCAATCAATAAAAGGCTAGTCATAGTGACGTATGTCTGTCATCCTTGTACATGGGAAGTAGAAATAGGAGGACTGCAGTTCAGGTCAGCTGGGATGGGGAGGTGGGGAAAAAACTCTACTAGAAAAATAACACAAAAAAAGGGCTAGAGGCATGCTGAAGTGACAGAACACTGCCTAGCAAGCGGCAGGCCCTGAATTGAAACCCCAGTATCATAGCGCTTTGCTTTCTAAAAGAATAATATACTGAGGTATTAGTTACATAACTTCTTAGAGAATAAATTTAGAAAAATAAAGTGGCACAGTGAAAATACCTTTCAGAATAAAGGAGACTCATTCTCTTAACCAAGAGCTGAATTTATTTTCAACAGACTTGCACAAGAAAGGCTAATGGAAAGTAGCACGGGGAAATGTCGCTCTGCATCAGACACGGGTGAGACCTCGGGAAGGAAGCCTGCAGGGCCCCACTGTGGGTGTCACTGCTGTGGTCTTGTTCAACTTTCTACAAGATGACCGTGTCAAGGGGGCAGGCAGAAGCCACGTCAGCTAACAGTTATGGCACCTAGGACACGTCACCTAGCCTTCGTGGCACCAGAAGACACAACTGAGGAGTCAGCCAGGCCTGGGCAGCAGGAGCTGTGGGAATGCCGGTCACACTTCTAAAGCCATGAAATGACACAGTACTGACTGAGGGCAGACAACGATGAACTCAACAAATCTACAGCAAACTTAAGGTAACTGTTACAAAAACTTCAAAAGGAAGCATAGATTAGAAGTCATTGGTGAAGTAAAACAGCATCATAAAAATACTCCCAAAATCAAATGGAGAAAAAAATAAGTAAACAAAACACAAGAAGCAAGGAAAAGATGGAAAAGTCAGAAAACATCTAACAAAAGAGTCCATTTTAATCCAACTGTATCAATAATCATATTAAATTCAAGTTACCTAAACACACCAATTAAAAACAAATTGTCAAGCCTGGGTAAAAGGCCTTGAGTTCAACTCCAGTAGTGGAAAAAAAAAAAAGTAAAGGATTAAAAAAAAAAACAAGAAAAAACATAGTCATATGTAGTCTAAAAAAAAAACCCACTTCAAGTATAAATGCACAAATCAGATCAGACAAAAATGTGGGTGAAGATATCCACTCACAGGACGTAAAGATGCAAGCACAAATCTAAAGCCAAGCAGCTGCCTTTAAATGAGACCAACACACAGGCCGAGGATCAAGGAGGGTATTACATGAAGATAGGAGGCTGGACAACCAAAGCATCTGTGCTGCTAGCAACACAACTCCAAACCCTGATAAGGGAACTGGAAACACTGGAGGAGGAAGAGGGCCTTGCGTCTGCGGCGGTGGGGGGAGGGTTGGGGCACACTGCCCTCTGTGTCCTCACTGGGGGTCGGGGAGCCCACACACTGCCCTCTGCGTCCTCACTGGGGACCGGTGATGAACAGCCCTGCTGGGCACCTTTCCCCGCCCCCACTGTCCACTTGCTTCTTCTCACAAGCTCCATCGTTAGTTCTCATTATTTTTTCCAAGGTATTTGTGGGGGTTTTGACAATAGAACTTGTTCCTATTCCTGGATATGCTTCTGGACATCAACTCTAAATATAAAACCCTGAAATGCTGACATCACCCGGCAGAGGGCTGCTCCCCACACCCGTTCCCAGCCACACGCTCAGGCTCCTCAGGTCAGGGGCATCCAGGCCTCAGGCCTCTGCCCAGCCACATAGCATGCTCCATCCTCAACCCCCTCCCCGCTGCCACCATCAGCTCCCCTCCCACGAGCTGGTTGCCCTGGGCTTCTTGAGGCTCATGCTAATGCATCTGCACAACTGGCTGCAAAACTCAGCACCTGTGATCATGCAACCCTGCTGGCTACACGAGTGGCCTGGATCTACTCTGGACTGCGCGACTGGCCTGGGCTGGACACCTATGCCATCTGGCACACAGCCCCATCCTTCCTGCCGCCGTTGTGCCTGCGGGGGCCCCGGCACCCACCGTACCTGAAGTCCAAGAAGGCACAGTACAGGAAGAAGCGGCTGCTCTCATTGGTGGCTTCAAGGTACTGCTTGTGAGTCTGAAATAAGAAAATAGAGATGCTGCGTGAGGTGGTCCTCATGTGGAAGAGGCCTCCTCACAGCTGGAGATGCAGGCTGGTGCTGAGCGGTAGCGCAGCCACAAAGCGTGGCCATCTGCATTCCACCTCGACTCCTGCCCACTTCTCCTCTGCCCATACTGGCCACAAGCCGGCACTGCTGACCGCAGGGCCTTTGCATCAAATGTACCCACCCTTGTGAATGCTGTTCATCCAAGTCAACCGCAGTGCCCTCCCCCCGTCAGGACTCTCTCAAACTGATTCCTTTGAGAGATCTTCTGGGACGGTTTATGGCAATATCACCAGTCCATCCCCAGACTCCACCCTATCCTCCCTAGCCCCATTCCTCTCATCTATTTCTCATAGTCCTGATCACCACATGGCCAGCTGCATGTCTACTGGTTTGCCATCATCCCCCTGTGAGCACAGTGTGGACAGGCCCTTTGGGTCCAGTGCCTGAGGGGCTACACCCAGCAGTGCCTGTCAGGTGAAGGGATGTAGGAATGAGGAAGTGACAGACGGATGAACCATCTTGTTGTCAAGCCCTCATCCTCTCCTGGACCTCCCTGTTGGCCAGCTCAGGCTGACTGCAGCAGAGCCTTCAACTTGACAGGATAGTGGCTCCTTGAGGGACTGTGGCAGGAGCCAGGCCTCAGGCCTCACCCTGTGGGGACACGAGGGTCACTCCCAGGTGGTTTGGCTCTTGCCCGGGGTCTAGCTCTTTCCCAGTTGAGCCAGGCACCTCTCCCCTGGCGAGATGGCTCCCACTGCATTGTCTGACCATGAACATCCTGGCTGTGAGCCTTTGCTGCTCCCTCCACTGCAGCCCAGCGTTGCTGGGAGCCACACCCACGAGGACAGCACATCAGGCACCCCACGCTGGCCTGCACCATTCTAACCTGGCGGTGGCCACAATGCCCACAGCAAGCGGAGCCCCAGGAGGACCCCGGGATGCTCTTCCCCATCCTGGGTGGCTGGACTCCACGTTTCCCTGGTCATATTCACATTGCCCTGGTCTGCCTCTGAGCTCCTGGCCCTCCTAGGCCAGAGATAAATCATCTTCAAGGCAATCAGACCCAGCCAGCAGGCAACAAGCTGAGCATGTGTGGTCTGGAGGGAGAGCAGACATTCTTCAATCGGATCTGGGGCCAAGATCACAGCTCAGAAGAGGAACTCCCTGACTGGGGTCAGCCCTCAGAAGTTTCCTCTAGGGCTCAGCTCTGGGGCTGGGAAGAGTGAAGCTCCTCCATCAGTGTCTGGAGGAAGGCCCTCAACAAGTTTCCAAAAAAGGCTTCGAGATTCTCAGGCAGATGGGAGCAGGCGTTTTTCAACAAATGGGAGTGCAGTTATGCCAGAGGAAGGAAGGTGAGTCATCTTTCGTGGCCCACACTTAATTCTGAAGAGAAACATGGAAGGTGCCAACATGCTATGCACCTCCCTAGGGGGAAAGGGGCTGTCCCTGGTTTTCTTCATCACCGTTGGGCATCCAAGCCCCTCTGAGCTTCATACCCAGGGACCCTGTTGCTCTAAAACATGGGTATTGGCTCCAGCAGAGAGCTTGTCCTTGACAACCTGGTCATCTTCCATCTAGCAGGAAGCGTGAGCTCCGGAAAGTCCCTGCAAGGTGCAGGCCCCTGGCCACTGTGAACAAGATGGGACGCAAGCGGCCCTCCCCTGATCGCTGCTCACATGAAGGGGGAGAAAATACAATGTCTGAGCACTGCCTGAATATTCCTTGTGCAGAGGTCAGCCAGCATATAGTCTCACCCGTGAAGTTAGAGGGCCAGGACGCCTGGGCAGAGGGCCAGGCTCAGACAGAGGGTCTGGAGCAGCGCAGCACCCCAGCGATGGGTGGGCCCACGTACGATTGAGAGCTTCATAGCCTCACACAGGTGTCCAGGCCCAGCGGAAAACTGTTTTTGTCAGATCAAGGGTCAGGAGACTCTCAACTTGAGAAGAAAATGAACAGACGTCAACACTGAGTGACCCAGCAGAGGAATTACTGACAAGCGTTTTCAAAGCAGCCATCAGAATGCTTTCACAAACAGTAACACTTACTTGAAACAGATGAAAATTACAAAATCTTGGCAAAGAAACAGATGACATGAAAGAACTAAATGGAAATTTTAGAAAAACAATAATAACTGAAATTAAAACTTCAATGAATGGGATCAATAGCAAGATAGAGCAATCAAAGAACAGGAAAAATAATTTGAAGAAAAAAAAATCAACAAATCATACAATTTAACAACAGAAAGAAAATACACTGTAAACAAATAGTAACAGAATCTTGGAGCTTGTGGTACCAGAGCAGCCGATCTCACCTCCGTGCCACTGAAGTCCCAGAGGGCTGGCGAACACTCCAGAAATAATAGCTGGAATGTCTTAAATTTGGCAAAACATGTGAACATACAGATTAGAGAAGCAGAACAAACACAAACCAGTGCCCTACGCCTCATAATCAAGACTGCCGAATGCTAAAGACAACGAAAAATCAGGAGCGCAATGCAGGGTGTGACCCCTGCCAGTCCTACTGTCCAACTCTGTGAGCAGCTCACCCATCAGTGTGACTCAGCATCATGCAAGGACACAGTGATGCTGGCCAGGCAAGCTCCACAGACGTTTCAAGCCACCAGCAGGAGCTGGTGAGTGGGGATAGTTGAGGTGTTCAGACATGCACCCCACAGGGATGCCTGCCTGGAAAGAAGAAACCATGGAAGCATATCAAGTGCTCCCTCCACTCCCAGACCTGTAGGACTGCCTCTCTGAAGTGTCCTGTTACTCCAACCATATGGATAGCACCAAATACGTGGAAAATGCCCTTCCTCCTTTTCTCTATCTCTAACCCCAGCTCTGTCCATGGCAGCACGAGAACCCCAAACTCCATGGATGCACGACACTGGCTGTAGGAACGGCACCACCATGTCCCGGGGTAGGGGGGATGACGTACTTCTGCTTCATTGGAGCTCTGCATTCAAGCACCTCTTATGTGGCTGGGGACAGACCCACAGAGGGCAGGGGACCGTGCTGTGGTGCTCCCACGCCATCTGTATGCACCTCTTATGTGGTCCGGGCCAGATCCGTGGGGGACCATGGTGCTCCTATCCACCTGCAACCTTGGCCCAACAGATCCACCTCACCCACAACAGGACTGTCAGTGTTTACAGTGAGGGCTCTCTTGGGATTGTTTTTCCTCCTAGATGTTCCTAAATTGCTCATGAAATGTTGACACTACAAATTATTTCCCCCTAGATACTGGGCTAGAACTGTTCCGAGATGCTCCACAAACTGTTCTGATGCTACCGTGCTGTGATGTAAAAAGAGAAGAAGTGGAGCCCAAACGGATGCTCTGACGCTGGTCTGCTCAGTCTTTCCTGAGAGTCCACCATCATTCTCCTGCCCCTGAATTCCAATGAGACTGGGATCCCACAAGGCTGGATCTGGGCCTCATGAAGATGGATGGTCTTTATTACAGTAAGAGGAACAGACTGGTTCCTAAATCCATCATCTGAGTTGTTCTTGTTTCCAACACTATGAATTTTGTCCTTGAGCCAGAAAACCTTCCTGGGTTATAAACTGCAGTGCAACCTCCTGCATGTCTGAAAAGGGTTACATCCAGAACAGGTGGATACCATGTCCACCTGCCGATGACACTCAGCCATCTACAAATACAACTCTAATACCATTTCCCAGGCTGGAGGATTGGCAGATAATCGGGAAATTCCAATTACAGGTATGCACCCAAATCACCTAGGAAATACAAGACTTCTGCAGAAATGATGGCCCAGATTTAAAAGGTTGAGAAATTCTGTTTTGCAGCCTGACTCTGCAGCTGTGTCCCCAAACCTGATACCCCTCACTGGAATGAGGCTCTGTTCATGAGAGAGACTCTATGGCTCCCAATGTGCACTCCAGAACCTTCTGAGAAAGGCCATGCCTGGTGCCCTGGTGCAGCTCTTACCAGGGTCTGCTTGCCTCCTATTTCTGTTCTTATTGCTTATTTCACATTATCCCATCTGCTACTCTATTTTATATTCTCATAAATAAAACAGCTTTATCCCAATCTCCCTAGGTCCCAAACACATACACTCAACCTTGTCAATAAAGAAGATGTTCAGCTCGCCCTGAAAGTCCTCCACACAAAGGGGTAATATCCGGTGGGCAAGTCCCATGATGCTCCCACCGATTCTGTAAAATGAACACCTATGGAAGACGCTGCTTAACTCATTAGTTAACAGGAAAACAGGGAGGCAATTACTACCCCTTAGAGGAAAAGTTAAGAATCGTACATAGACGAAGCCATTGTGAATGCTGAGGTAAATCTGCCTAAAAGATACGAAACTGGAAAGCTTGTCAAGATCCACGGGAGAGAGTCCATAGGATAAAATCCACATTTCAGTAGAGAGAGCTTCCGGACCCTCGGCAGCGTGGAGCCGAGGAAGAGGAAGGCCCGGCTGGAAGCACTTAGCACTTCGGCTCTACTTCAGTCTTCCACACTTGTTCCCTCCGTAAGTTAATTTTTAAACTAATTTAATCCAACATAGGTTCAAATATTAAATGGATTTTCACGCCTCAGAAACAGGATAGCAACACAGGTATAAAGGCCAGATGAGACTCCTGTCCACACTAGAGAAACCAGTTAACTGCCTACCAGAACTAACCGCCATGTAGGGTAGTTTATGAACTGGGGCTTCAAGAGCTGAGAAGTTGGTGGTGGATGAGGGACACACCTGAGGGGTGGGAAGCAGGCCCAGAGGGGAACTCCCTGATGGCCCCAGTTTCAACAGAGAGAATTTCCAGATGGTGCTGATGGGTAGCACAGCCTCTGGTGCCTGGAACTGGGTGCAGTTCTAGCAGGAGAAACCCAGGTAAGGAGGGTCCCGAACCCATCCGAGGGCCCACTGAGTGCTCCGCTGGGCTATGGTCAGAACCTGCAAGAGGAGACAGCCTGGCAGGGAATGGAGGCTGCACTGGAGTGTGTGCTGCGCAGGACAGCCTGGGGAAAGCCACAGAGAAGGCAGAGCTACAGGTGGACTGCTCCAAAGGTCCTGCCTTACCAGAAGGATGAAATAGCCAGACAGCTAGTGGGTAGGTGAATGAAAGAATGGCAATTCTACTTATACACTAGAAAATTTAAGTTGACCGACAGCGACAGAACAGAGATGACTGGTCACCTTGGCATGAAGGGCAAGAGGGAAGGTATTAATGGGGGCCAGGAAATGGGGTGTACGTGTGCTGACGATCCTCACTGGAGTAATTCACATTTCATACTTAGAGATGGTAGGCACCCCAATAAATCTAGACTGGGTTGTGTGTTTGCATGTGTGTGCAGACTAGAGCTGCACTGGGGAGGGCCCTCAAGAGCCAGGAAGAGGCGGTGAACAGGGACGAGCCGAACTGTACGATAAACCGGGGAATGCTAGACCACAATGTCGGCAACCTGGTCAACAGCTGCTGGTGTTATGCAGAGCAATGGTGGAAGTTGGAAACATCTCAGATTTCCTACTCTGTGACCCTTCCCTATGCAAAGTTAAACAAAATAATAACACTGGCAGGAAGATAGCCGGGCCCATCTTGGTGGGGTCACCGCCATGCTGCTCCCACTTTGCAGACTCGGTGTGGTTGACTTTTTCTGAAATGTGTCCCTGGTGATAGGTGCTGTTCTACTTATTCACTGTAACAGTTGCTACTGAGTCTAAAATTCAGGAAAACAGCCCTATTTACGGGGTTATTGTGGGGTGACGGCCAATTGCTTCTGAGATGATCACCTGTCATTCTCAGATGAGGAAAACCACTTTAGTCTTTCCAAAGCACCAAGCTTGTTCTGTGAAAAGCTTTTACTTAAAAGATACACATTTCTACTGCTTGGCTGAGCACTCCAGCAGAATTAAGTAGCCCTGAACAAAGACTTCCGTGAAAAAAATGAAACACTTATCCCACACAGAGGCCTAGAGGAGAAGAGGGCACCCATGCTGGTGCAGGAGAGAGGAGGGTGGGCAAGAGCAGGGGCAGCCGCGGGCTCCATCAGCAATGACCTCCCGCCCAGTGACAGTGCGGGGATCCCGAGGAGGCAGGCAGAGGACAGGAAAGGACACACGTCGCTGCGAGGGACCAGCACAAACGCAAGTGACGTGGGAGCTCGGGAGCTGGGTGTGGTGGAACGGCCCAGGCACGCCGCAGGGAGGACTGAGGCCTCCGCTCCACACAGTGGCATCACAGCTGACTCCTGGAGAGGATGCCCTGTGCTGACCTCAGGACAAGATGCCTTGGACCCTCAGCTCCACGGCCACCCAGGACCCAAAGGTGATGTGTCCACAAAGCCTGGCCCTGAGGCCAGCAGCCCACCCTTTGACAAAGCTCACGGTAATCCTCTAAGCTGCTTAGGAAAGGACAGAGCCCTAGGATGCTTTAGCTGCGGAATCTACTTGTGCTTTTGTCCGGGCACCTCTACACAAATTAACGCTGGTGGGGAGGGGGCACAGAGTGCCTGCCCAGCGGCATGGTCTGAGCTGAGCGGAGCCATCACGGATGGTCCTCACAAAGGGACCCCGGGGCCTCCTGCAGGAGAACTACACCGGGCCCCTGGCCTCTGAGGGGTTGTCCTTCACTCCCCACGGGCTCAGCAGCTGCATAAGCTGTCCACCCTGCCCAGCTAAGTGGGTTGTCACTGAAGGACGCTCTTGGTGGGGGCGGGCTGTGCTCACATGGAGGACTCAGGAAGGACTACCAGCAGCAGCAGCAGCAGCAGCCCCAGCCTCAGAACACAGGCCCCGACCCTCGCTGGTCTCAGAGCCTCCACTACTGTGGCTGCCAGCGTCACTTCCCCTCACACATCAGGGTCTGTCCACCTGAACCCACACGGGAAAGGAGGCTGGCAGCATGAAAACAGAATGAGATGCAACACAAACCCTCAAGGAGACCCAGCGGCCAGGCAGTGTCCTCTGGAGCAAGCCTGGCTCCTCCCCGTGAGCCAGGCTTTGTGTCAGGCAAGTCCTGAGTCCCTGGCCGCCCCCATCACAGCTGCCAGTGCCACCAGGCCACCCTGACCTAGTCCAGACCATGGCCGAGGTGACGGTGACTCCATCTGGACAGGAAAACCTGCTACCAACGGCCACCAGCCGGCCACAAGTCAAGTGTTGTTTCAGCTGGGATGCACGGAAGTCCAGCTTCTGGCATGGATTTCTAGATCTCTGGAGACTTCACAGTTCCACAGGCAGGACCCACAGAGGCAGAGCAGAGGCAACTTCCCGGACCACCCAGGGAGCCTCATAAGCCCTGAGCAGCTGTTCTATTTATCCAGATCTCCGGCTGTCTCTGTCTCTTTCCCTCATCTCCTCCAGCCCAGAGCTGGCTGGCTGGCTGGCTGGGGGGGGGGGGGGGGGCGAGGAGGTGGGAAGGGGGAATGGGGGCCCTATTTGGTCTGGTGGGAGCACAATCATGCCTGCCCAGAGTGGCTTTCTCCCATCCAACCAGGAATAAATGCATTACAACGTAGACAACAAAGTATCAGACCAGCATGTCATTGCTACTATTTCTGACTGGTCAACAAGGGAGAGAGGCATGCAGTACTTAGGCTGGAAATCTGTCCACACAAGGGCAAGCCAAGCATGGGGTCATGAAGGCACAGGGACCACACGGGTGGAACATGAATGGAGTGGAGACGTAAGTCAGGGCTGCACCTGGTGCTGCTTCCTCAGAAGAGCTGGCCTCACAGCCGGGGGCTGCTTCAAGGGCTCTGCTTGGCCCTGATGTAGCCCTGGGTTCAGATGGCCCCTGATAAAGGGGGAAGCCAAGTCCAGAGATAAGGCTCTGGACCACCATACCCCTCCCACCCCACCCCTTTCTCCTTTCTTCCCCACCTCCTCCTGCCCCGAGGGCTAGGAAGAGTCGAGGGCTGCCCGGAAGTCGATGCTTGGATCTGTTCACTGCCTTGATGGAGACATGGAGAAGGCCTTCCTGCTGCAGCTGCAGAGGCAGAGGGCACAGAGGCCCAGACCCCAGACTTGAGCCCTGAGTAGGGCTATTCCTGTGGCATGCGGTGTACCAGTATCTGAGAACAGGCCTGCCCGCCCCAAAGCACAGGCAGAAGGCAGAGTCTTTGATGGAGCTCTAAAAAGCGGCTGGGTCAACAACCTGTGATCACTGGGGACCAAACCATGGTAGTGAGGGTGCCTGGCAGGCCCCGCCCTGCACGTCCAACACGCCGCCCACTTAGCTCCCGCTGGAGGCCATGGTTGAAACCTGCACATCTGAATCACATCATGGCTGCAGCCTGGGGGTGCAGGAAGACATGGGAGGACGAGAGGGTGTGTCCACAGCCAGCTGCAGAACAGGCTGGAAGGAAATACATTCCCTGGGGAGAGGCACACACACAGAGGACCTGGGTCTCACTGGGTGACCCCATCCACTAGACCTGGCCTCCCTCCCCAGTGCCCTGTTCTGGAAACGGAGTGTACCAGCTTGCATGCCTGGGTCACACAGACTGGGGACTCCTTTGCCCACAGGAAGGACCACGTCCCTGAGCATGCTATCACCATGGTCCAGCTGGTGAGAGGTCAGCGGACGCACCGTGCAGCCCTGCAGTCCCACACACCTCAACCACAGTCCCTTCTCTGCTCCGGGGATAACACCCCAACCACCCCCTTGTGGTAGAGACCAGAGCATTGGGTGGGGGCTTCCAGTTCTGTGCAGCTATTCCAAGAAACCAAGCTCATCTTCCAAGGGAACTGGAGCCCCACCCCAGCCCTGTTTGTTCACTGAGTGTGAGGCACAAGCACAGCCAAAGGGGTGCAGACTCCCCAAGAAGAGCCTATGTAAAGAAGAGCATGTGAAGCTGAGCTCAGGGCCCTGAGGCGGGACACACATGCACACACAGAGCGACAGGAGACCCCCTGCTCACACTGGAGCCTGTGTGGAGGTGTGCACACTGCACGTGGGGGCAGGGGGCTGCCAGGCAGCAAGCCAACAGTGAGGAAGGTGGCACAGACTGCACGAAGCCTGACCTCTGCCCTCACTTATTCTGCTCCTGGTCAGGGTTAGACCGGGGGTCTGGCTGACTATTCATCAACCGCCAGGAGGCCCTCGAGACCTCCCCATGCCCTGGAGAGCTGTGGGCGCAGGCAGGGCATCCTGATGAGGCTGCTCTCAGACGCAGTGCTCCAGCTGCTCGGACACCAGGACGCATGCTGCCCTCGCTCCTTGCCTGCCTGTCCTCCTCAGCCCTCTGCCTGCCTCACCCTCTCCCTGGCTGTGGGCTGGTGCACAGGAGACCCGCAGATTCCAGTGTGACTGCCTTCCTATCCTTGGGAACCAGGCAAGCGATGCTGGTAGTCAAGATGGAAATACTGCTGCATCATGAGCATCAGCCACAGGCCTCAACTTCTGTGTTCCCAGTCCAGACTTCACTGCCCTCCCCTTTTGCTTTTTTGAGACAGTGTCTCAGCATGCAGCTCTGGCTGATCTGGAATTTTTGATCCTCCTACCTCTACCTCTAGAGCATTCCGATTATAAATATGAGGGCTTGAGCCCTATTATAAATAGGGATTGAGCCCTATTTATAGGGCTTGAGAGTTACAACATATAATACTATAATTTATTATACATCAAGATTACAATGAACCCTATTTGCATTATTATAAAAGATAAGGCTGGAGCCGTATTTGTGTTCCACACACATGTGCACAAGTGTGTACATACATCTGTACACACATGCTGCAAATATTTAAGCAGGTAAACAAGGAAAACAGCAGTTCTTGTACAGTGGCATGAATGTGCTGTTTTGTCTCTGATGTGAATGAACCTTCAAGGGATCACCATTCCTTTCAGACACACTGAAAGTAACTGCCTGGGAGAACACAGACTGATCCCCATTGCGACCCCACCGCGCTGGGTGCTGTGTGGGCAGCAGGCATTACCGAGTCTACGTCTAGGGAAGTAGGTGAGTTTTCATCTATTATTTTGGTCTCAATTGCATTGTTATAACGTAGTTTTTTCAAGAAATAACAACATCACACTGCCTAAGTGATGGTTCCTGCAGTGTTTCTATTTCCCTGTCTTAAAACAAGCGGCTGAACATCCTCTCTGAGGCCAGCTATGAACACTGTGCCATTGGCTAGGTGCAGAAGAGCCAAGTCTTGGCTGGGTGAATTTCATGTCTGGAGGCAGGCAGTGCAGTGCGTCTGGAGAGGCAAACAGCAGGCTGAGCGCACTCTGCAGAGCACAGGCAGGGGCTCCAGCTGCAGGCAGAACTTCTGGCCCCGGGAACACCACCTCATTACAAATCCTATGAGCCACATGCTGCATGACATGGAGAAATGTGCCAAGCTGGGGCACCAATGGACACACAGAGCCTACGTGCCTCCAAGGAATAGACATGACACCGTGGGCCACGGCTGGCCCAGGAGGGCCCAGGAGAGACAGTGGAGTTAAGACACAGGAGGCCCTGGAAGCAGGGGAGAAAACTTGCTCCCCAAGTGTGCTGTGAACCATTGCTGTGTGGAACAGACCAGTGATCCCCCATGTGAAGGGCCTAGAAGTGATGTACACTGGAGAGGAGGGGTGAGGCTGCATGCTGGTCAGGAGGGGTGGGCTCTGTGCTGATCAGGAGGGGTGAGGCTGTGCTGATCAGGAGGGGTGAGGCTGTGAGCTCATCAGGAGGGGTGAGGCTGTGTGCTGATCAGGAGGGGTGAGGCTGTGGCTGGTCAATGGTGAGGCTGTGTGCTGATCAGGAGGGGTGAGGCTGTGTGCTGATCAGGAGGGATGAGGCTGTGTGCTGATCAGGAGGGGTGAGGCTGTGAGCTCATCAGGAGGGGTGAGGCTGTGCTGATCAGGAGGGGTGAGGCTGTGTGCTGATCAGGAGGGGTGAGGCTGTGGCTGGTCAATGGTGAGGCTGTGTGCTGATCAGGAGGGGTGAGGCTGTGAGCTCATCAGGAGGGGTGAGGCTGTGTGCTGATCAGGAGGGGTGAGGCTGTGAGCTCATCAGGAGGGGTAAGGCAGTGCTGATCAGGAGGAGTGAGGCAGCGTGCTCATCAGGAGGGGTGAGGCTGTGCACTGGTCAGGAGGGGTGAGGCTGTGAGCTCATGAGGAGGGGCAAGGCAGTGCTCATCAGGAGGGGTGAGGCAGCGTGCTCATCAGGAGGGGTGAGGCTCTGAGCTTATCAGGAGGGGTGAGGCTGTGCACTGGCCAGGGGGGGTGAAGGCAGTCTCCCGGCCTCTCCTCTGTTTCACTGTGACACTGCAGGTGCTAACCACTCACCGGCATACACACAGGTAGAGAAGGCCATGGGGCCTCCATCGCTGCCCACCCAAACAGGCTGCTTCTGCCCCATGGACTGTGGCTCAACATGCCTCCGCAGTGCCAATGGTCAGCAGAGGACAGAGGGCTGAGGACACAGGGTCTCTAGAAGCTGGATTCTCTTCTGGACTTAAGCCCAACAAGACTGACTATCTGGCCTCCCGACTGCTCTTTCCAGTCAGAGTCGGGACAAATCTTGTTCAGCAGCCACAAGAAGCCAGCAGCAGACCCTTGTTCCAGAGAAAACAGTTGATGTGTCTGTCAATATCAAGATTCTTAACTTACACAAGGCAAAAGTGGTCAGAATAAAGCTCGGGCCGGTGGGCTGCAGCAGCGATGCGTTGGTATGTGACTGGCTGGGAGCCCTGAAGTCACACCACAGCAGGCATCTCATCCACTGACGAATAAGGTATGCAAAGTAAAAGACACGCAGGGGGCCAGTCCTCTCAGAAAGGTGTCCAGTCTTATCAATAACCAAAGGAATGCAGACAAAAATAAGCGGATGTGACTTTTTGTCTATCAGAGATAGCACTAATGAGCTCCACTAGTGACAACATCAATTATTACTGCATTAATCTTTTTTTAACTTTTTTTTTTTTTTTTTTACTTTTTAGGTATGAGGAATCGAGCCCAGACTGTTGCAATTACTAGGCAAGTGCTTTGCCACTGAGCTACATCCCTGCATTAAACTCTAGCATAGCTGGAAGGTTGGAGGGGGCAGAGCTCGGACCCTTGCCCAGCTCCATTGAGCTCCTGTATACAGGGAGGATGCATAGCGGAACATCCAGAAACACAGCCATGGAGACCAGTCACGATTTATGGCTCAGGGGACACTGCAGGATAAGAGCAATGCTTATCTTGCTAACAAGTTGAGCAAGGTAAATTGGATATCCGTGGGTGGGAAATAAATCTTGACCCTAGTTCACAGCACACACACATACAATTAGACAAGCGTCATAGATCTAAATGGGAAAGAGAGCCATAAATGCTGAGGGTAACACAGAAGCCACATCGTGACCTTCAGGTAGATAAGACTCCTTGTCCAGGACACAAGAAGCATGGAGCTCAGGAGAAGAGCATGACGGGCTGGGTGCACTAAAACTGACAGCTGCTATTCATCAACAGTACTGTAAGAGCAAACAGGCAAGACCTGACCGAGGAAGAAATATGCCATTCATGGGCCCAACAAAAGTCTCACATCCAAGACCTGCAAGAACTCCCAAAACCAGTAAGAAAAGTAGCAGCAGAAAAATGGGATAGGACAATTTAAAAGAAAAAGTACCAGAGGGCTGAGTGTGGTGGTACACATCTGTAATCCCAGCTGTGCACGAGGCAGAGAGGAGATGATCACCATCTGGGTTGGCTTGGGAAGTAAGAACCTCTCCAAAACATAAACTACAGCAAGAGCAGCTGGAGACGTGGGCCAAGGGGCAGAGTGTGTGCCTAGGAAGCACAAGCCTTGAGTTCAAACAACAAAGGAGGCGTCAATCACTATGTCCAATAAACACATAAAAAGGGACATCAACCTTGCAGGGAAAAGCAAATAAAAACCAGATGTGGAGACACTCACCACTCTGGCGGTGGACCTGGAAAAGATGTCTGCTCCTAAAACGGGGTGTGTGGAGTACGCTCTGCATCACTGGACACCTAGCTCTAACCCTTTCAGCCTAGGAGTCTACAACTCTCTTCCCTCCCTCTGGAGGGAGACACAAACCCTAAACCTCCAAAACAAACACTAAACCTCTGAATTAAACCCTAACCCTCCAAAGCCAATTTTAAAATGGAAAAAAAAAAAGTGGCCACTTAATCAGGGTAATATGCAGCCATATTAATCAGGCCATTGTGTGGGAACACAGGCTCATTATGGTGTTTGTGATGCTGACACTCTGACACAAGACGGTGATCAGACAGGTAAGTGGACTACAAGGCAGCCATGAAAACAATCCCGAGTTCACAGCTACTGTTCTAGAGATGCACACTGCTGACCTAGGACTGGGGAGCTGTGAACAGTTTGCCGGTACAGCCCCCTCTACACAGCCCCAAGGGCTCTCAGGCCCCTCAAACACTCTTGAGAAGGCAACTGAGGTGTCAGTGCCCACCTGTCATCTCCAGAAGGTGGAGTCAGCGGATGCTTAGCTATGTGCGTGTGTGCATCTGTGCTTGTATGCGTGTTTGAACGGCCGTGTCTGGGCACCACCGTATGCGGGGCTGGGTCAGCCTACTCCCTACTCCCTGAAGCACCAAAGATCAGCCCCATCAAGAGAAAGGAACTCCATAAGACTTTTTCCTCATTTGCCACAGGTGTTAAAGAATTAACATTGCCATAATCCAGATCCAAGAGACACCAAGAGAACAACCAGGCTCACAACTCCCTCAGCCTGGCTCTGAACATGACTTAGGAAACATAAACACAGGACTGCATTCATTAGCTCCAAACTGGAAGGGACTGGACGGTAGGGAAGTGGACAGATGGAGTTTCACACAACTGTTCGTGACCAGCCGCTCCTTCCACAGTGATACAGGCCTGCGATCCCAGGGGGTTTGGCTAGGCCTGGGCCTATCTGACTGTCACAGCTGGGAGAGGTGCTCCAGGCACCCAGTGGGTGGGGAGGGAATACTATATTTAGCACCCACGGCACTCAGGTGCTCAGCAGGGGTCTGACAGTCCTCAGTCTCCCCAGCTCAGTGCTGAGAGTAAGTCAAACTGGGTGATCAGCACCACTGATAGACAGCAAACTACTGCACCGTACTGCACTTGAGTGTGACCCACAATATGACCTGCCCTGCGGAGGCACACCAAAGGGCATGCTAGCCTTGTGCAAAGCCTCTGGGGTCTGGACTTTTGCCCACTCCAGTGTCCCAGCCTCCCAAGACCATATGGCACACATGGAGGGAGATTTCTGTACTCTTGGCAGAGGTTTAGGAAGGGAGACTATTGTCCTGCTGGGCCGCCAAGCCTCTGGAGCATGGGGGAGCCGACTTCCCCCTGCCTGGGCAGCCATGGGCCACGTGTCCTGGCCACCGTGGGCCTGCCGTGGCGCAGGCTGGGGGTGCAGCAGCGTGCCCCCTTGTGTCCCCAGCCACTGTGGGCCTGCCGTGGACCAGGCTGGGGGTGCAGCAGCGTGCCCCGTGTCCTGGCCACCGCGGGCCTGCCGTGGCACAGGCTGGGGGTGCAGCAGGGTGCCCCAGGTGTCCCGGCCACCGCAGGCCTGCCGTGGCGCAGGCTGGGGGTGTAGCAGTGTGCCCCTGGTGTCCCGGCCACTGCGGGCCTGCCGTGGAGCAGGCTGGGGGTGCAGCAGCGTGCCCCTGGTGTCCCGGCCACCGCGGGCCTGCCATGGCGCAGGCTGGGGGTACAGCAGCATGCCCCCTTGTGCGGGAATCACCAGGTGCCCACTCAGGAACCTCGGCATGGGCCCATACCCCAGCCCTCAAGACTCTGGAGAGCCCCATCTGCTCTGTGCCGGGAAAAGGAGGTGCTTCAATTTTGGCTGTGACCTTGGGCCATATGTCACGTCAGAATAAACCTCCATGACCCCTGCTCTGTGTTACCTCCCGTGATGGGTGGGGTGCCTTCCGAGTACCCTCTCAGTGTGTTCCCCTCAACAAGAATCCATGGGAAATGTTCCCATCCAACAAATCAATGCAGCTTAGGACACTCCTCCAAACACCCCCAGAAACCAAGCAACCTTCAAAGAAAACTCCACAGCCTGGAGAACACTTGGCCAAGACACACTTCAATTACTATCCTCTTCTGCTATGATAAAAATTCCTCTCTGCTTCTTTTAGACAAGATTCCTTATTCAAGGCTTTCTTTGTTAAAAATAACCACAGTAACCGGCCATTAACTAGGGCTGCATTTTGTCCACCCTTTCTTTCTGGTTTCCAAATTGGCACCTTCTCCTGTGAACCTTCTGTCGACAGCTGGAGACTGGGGGCTGCATTGGGAGCATGGAGCAACGGCCGCTCCCGGGGCTCACTGCCTCCTCTGAGGAGCCAGTGCCTGGCCAGGGGACGCTCCACAGCCCTGCCTCTCCAGCGTCTGTGTGGGCGGATGGGCAGTGCGACAGCCTTCAAGAGAGAAGCTCCGCTTCCAGAGCACAGCGGCTCAGTTCTGCCTGCAGCTCCAGGCCCCGCTAGAAGCCATCCTGTCCCACCTCCTGGGTGCCCAACTCTCCTGCTATCTCTGTCCAGATGTTCCACTGCCACCCACACCTGCTCCTGTGCCCACACTTCTCAGCTGTGCTGTGTGGGGAGTGGGGGGAGGTGGAACACACATGTGGGCAATGACTTCCAGGCTTTTCTGCCTCCCAGAACTCTGTTCAGATCATAGGATCAGTGTGTCTAAGGCAATCTGTGTTCATTTGAACCAGACAGCTTTAAATGGCTCATCTTCAGAGATGAGTCTCACATGCACACAAACATGTCCCCCCCCCCTCCACACACACACGTGCATGCACACGCATACACATTTTCCAGGAAAGAGAAGCAGTTGGGGCTGCCATTCTGTTCTGCATGCACACCTTTCTGCTCTTTGTCACAGCACAATGACATGGCCAGGGGCCAGAATAAGGGAGCGGAAAGGATAGGGGTCTGTTTGTAAATACTTGGAAACAGCCTAAATGCCAGCAGGCAGGAGCGGATGGCAAGCCCTTCATTCGCCAAGGAAAAAATGTCAACTTCACAGATTAGTACAGACTGCCTGTGAGGTGCTGGGGAGACAGACTGAGGGAGCAAAGGTTCCTTTACTGCCTGCCCTTCTCAGGAGAAAGGAAGGGAGAAGAAATGACACTGGGACACAGCGACACAAGGTTAAAGGGAGGAACCATGGTTTTCCATTGCGAATCTTACACTTTATACCAGCCCGATGAACACCAAAGGGGTGTGAGTGTGCAGGTATGTACATGCGCAGACTCAGAGATGCCAAAGCCAGCCTCTGGGCTAGGCCTCTCCCCTCAGGAACCTAATCATGACAACACCACCAAAAACATCTGCTGTCAACCACCGGCTCTCTGCCCCACAGGGCAGCTAAACCTAGGCCACACAGAGGCGCTAGAGGCCATCAGAGGACCCTGCTGCGGGGCACGGCACCGACCAGACTGCCCTGTGTGCAGCTCACGACTTCTGAGCTGCACAGGGGGCTGTGTGCGTGCGTTGGGGGGGGGGGGCACATACATGCATGCGTTGGAAGGGGGGGGCACATACATGCATCTTAGGGGATGGTGGCACGTCAGATGCCCTGTGTTCCGGCTGCACTTTCCAATAGCAGAGTAAATTAAGAGTTAAGACCACAGTGATGAAGGACCAGGGACTGTTTCTCTCACTCAGAGTCTGTTCTGCAGCCTGTTTCCCACTGTCACTCAGGATAACTGAGAACCAGACAGCCAAAGATCCCACAGGACAGTGGCCACAGCCGCGTCTCACCACCGTGGCTGTGCTGGCTCATCCTCTCAGGCTCAGAGGCCCTGTCACCCAGAACAAGGCACGCCACAACTTCAGGTCATAGATAGGGTCTTGCTGCAGCTCAAGGTCCAAGGATGGAGTTTTGAGAAGGGAATACAACCCCTTTACCAAGCCCCTTCACATGCACACAGCCAAAAACACCATGCAGCCAGAGTGGAAGGCACCCCACTCACCAGTGTGTGCCTGAGATGGACGGTGAGCAGGGGAGAACGGGACAGATTCTGGGAGAGAGCAGGCAGCGGGGACACCTCCAGGGAAATCAGGTGGCTAACCGCAGACAGCAGGCAGTCTCTGTAAAACGCTGCTTCAGAAATCCTGCCAAAGAAATGGAGACTGGTTCCAGATGGAACTCCCAGGGAACAGGAGCTTTCTGAGGCCTGGGTCCTCGGGAGGAGCTGGGCTTTCTATCTTGCAACCTTGCTGCTCTCCATGGTGGATTTGAATCTGTCAGCTGAATTCTGCAGGTCAGTACCTTGTCTCTGAAGTCTGATACCAGAACTACAAGGTTAGATGCTGCTGGAAGAACAGATTCATCACACCAGGCTCTGGATCTCAGCACTGGGACCTCCTTGCTGTGTGACCCTGGGCAGCTCACCCTGGCTGAACTTTCTTCCCTAGTTACCAAATGGTAAAAACAGGGATGGTAGCATCTGCTCCTTCCCTATGGAAGTGCTTCAGTTTCCTTCCAGCAGGCAACCCTTCCTTACGCCATCACTGAGCTTGGAGCTGACTCCCTCTAGCTCAGAAGGTATGAACCAAACAGTACATCACAAGACATTCCTCAAGCCACAGTGCCACTCAGAGATGAGCACAGGACCCACAAGACTCAGTGCAGGAGGTGCCTCAAACCCACAAAGTTGGGGCAGGATGCTGAAGGACAAGGTCTCCCAGCTCAGAATCTCCTGGGGGGGGGGGGGGGGCAGGGGACTGGCTGAGGAGGAAGCCCGTTGCAGGGATGGATCCTGAGATAGAGCCCCATCACAATTGAATGCTAGATCAAGCTGCTCCTGAGCTTATGTGATCCAATAAATTCTCCTTTTGTTCAATGTAGTCATTTAAACTAGATTTTCTGTTATATCCAATCTCCAGAAGGCTGCCTAATGTGAGTGGGGCTTGCCTTGTAGAATTAGAGGTGAATTTTATAGCCCTGAAAGCTCTTCAAGGCTAGAACCAGGGAGTGGGCACGAGGTGCCTGAATGAGGGATGGAAGGAGACCATGCTCAGGATCTGGGAGGACAGCACTGACCGGACCCAGGGAGAGAAAAGAGACTCCAGCCTGCCTCACTGCACCAGTCCTGCAAGGTCAAGGCTGAATCTTTGTCATAGGAACAAACTACAGGCAGCCCTCCAAGCATGGAGGATGGTCACCTGGCTACCCTTCTGGTCTGCAGATGTGGAACTGAGGCTCAAGCAGCTGTCTAAGGCCACATGGTCAATCTTTATGGGGTCTCTGCCCTGTGCTCCATAGCCCCATATAACCTGCCTGCTCTAGGTTCTGTTGGGTCCCAGTGCAGGGTCCTGCGTCTCCTCCAGGCGGCCACGGGCCGTACTCCCTCCAACTGTGAGGTGCTGGAGTTCTCTAACCAAACTGCTGTGCCTGTGCATGGCAGCATGGACGCATCACTGAGGTTAGCTGCCCAGGCGACTCACCGTGTGCTGGCTGGCGGGATGCTGTGCAGGTAGTGGTGCACAGAATGATAGAGGAGGCCCACGATGGTGGTCCAGGCTGCCGGAAAAACAGAGATCACTTCAGGACCCCGCAGGGGAGCAGCAGATTCACCTGCCAGCCATGCTCAGCATGGCTGAGCCTAAGGCCCAAGGCAGCTCCTTGGTGGAAGAAAACGAAGGACAGCAGCAACAGCGACTATAGGAGCAGCAGTGCCATGGTTGTTCCAAGGAGTGCCCAGCCGCAGACCCAGCTTTGGGGAGAGCTGCGATGCCAGAGCCCTGAGGGCAGACGGGCACTCCATGGGCTCTTCTGGGAAGTGCCCTTTGCCAAACGTGTGGCAGGGAACGCCCTCTGCACACACTTATGGCCTTCTTGACCCTGGAGGTGGCAGGAGGAGGCGCTCAGGCTCTCAGGTGCTGGCAGCCACCCGGCGTTCACACACTTGACAGCTGGCCCCTCCTCTGCCCTGCATTCCATCTTGAAAAGGTAGGCATGTGTCCCCTGTTCTCCCACGCCACAGGCACATGGCAGCCTATCATCCAGGCTGCTACACACAGTGATACTTCAGACATGAATCCTGCAACTCACACGACAACCACCATGCAACAGGCACTGCTACAGTTTGCTTTTTGGTCCTGTTACAGTATCAGGAGGGGGACACTGTATTTCCCAGGTACAGAATGCTCAGTAATTTGCCCAAGCCATAGAGCCAGCAGTAGCTGAGCCCAGGTTCCAGCCAGACTCAAGGCTTATCATCAGCATAGCTGCTCCCAAGCATGAAAACTTTCTACATGTGGAGAACTCTGGGCACCCGATACATCCTGCACCCAGACGTGGAGGACCCAGCCCTTAGCGGGGCTGGTGGGGTCTCTCCCTGGGGACAGAGCATGCCTGTGTCCTTACCAGGGGAGCTGGAGGCCAGCAGGCTGTCCTCCAGGTCATAGGCAGAGAGCAAGCAGAAGGAACTGGGCACTTAGGGAGGGGCAGAGCGGCCTGGCTGGCCTGGGCTCCATCCCTTGGGCAAGGACCAGGTATCCAGGTGTTGAGGCCGAGGAATTCATCTCCACTGTTCATGGTCCAAGTGGGTAAGCCTGTGAAGGCAGATCCACCTCTCCAGGCACTAGAGGGGACCTGCACCCTGACAGGCTCCCACAGAGTTGCTTGTCACAGGACTTGACTTAGGTTGCATGGTATTGGTACCTGGATCCTGAACTAACCCCTCACCTAACCATAGCACTCTATCTAGGGAGAGGAGATAGGCTGTTATCTTCGCCTGGTAGGAGCTAAGCAGACCTGGAGACACTCCAGACCCACCTGGATGCAGATTCCCAGAGCTCCATCGCGAATCCCTGTCCAGTCCACGGACGGCACAGTCAGGGCTTCCAGAGGCACCCACCCAAGCAAGGGCTTTGGCTGTCCAGCACTTGGGGGTCCTGGCATCAGGGATCTTTAGCCCACTAGTAGCACCCCGGTATCCTTTAGAAAGTCCATTCGCACTTACCTGGGCTGCGAAGGGCCTCACGGGGAATCTCGATATAGCTCTGCCCATGGGCGGGGAAGCGGTAGTGAAGGGCGCTCAGGGTCTGGGGCAGGACCCTGGCCACAGAGAAGTCTATGGGAGGAACGTTGAGGGGAGCAGGTCAGAAAGCTCACAGGCTGCAGGAAACAGGCTGAAAATCACACTGGTATTTGCTTTAACCAAGTAAATTCCCTGTGGAGTGCAAGTCCCCTGAGAAAAAGTGGTAGTAAGCAGATACATGCACATGCACACACCTATGTGCATGGACATGTCAGCACAGGCATGTGCATGCAAGCACCACACATAAAGAAAGGCTCTTGCTGAAAGAATGCCCTCGCTCCTGCCCTCTGCAGTCAGCCCTCTCAATAGTCAGCCATGACGGAAGCAGGGGTGAGATGGTTATTGTGTGCACGTAGCCTCACGATGACGGAGCGTATGCTAGGTGGCTGGCCAGTCCTGTCCAACCTCTGAGAGCCCATGAGGAGTAGCAAGATGAAAACATCAGGGCCTCAACTTTGGGCAGCAGGCAGACCACCATAGCATGGAGGTGGACCTCCTGGCCGGCAGACATCCAGTGCTGCCCTGTGGTAAGCTGCAGGTGGTGTCAGCTCCTGTATGTACCACAGAATGTTAGTGCTCACAGACGAGACTGGGAATACCAGCCATGCCGTCATTGGAACCCGATTCTGCTGTTCACCATCCACCTTCGGTTGTGGCTTCTGTTTCATTCTGAACCTAGACAGCCACGATGAGACAATCCTTTCCTGTGAGGCTCACGTGTACATAACGAATAACACCTCTACCCTGATACGCATGTGCATTTGCCTTCAGCTATGACTGTGTACAAGGGGGACTGTGATTCAGGAAAATGGTGAGGTCCACCTCAACTCCTGACTTTGGGGGCTCAAACAGCAAGAACCATAGCAGGCCAGCACCCTACACCCTTCCTGCACAGTCCCCCCAGTTGTGACACCTACCTGCCAGGGAGGAAGAGCCTGCCAGAAAGACCTGAGGCGGGGTGGAGTGCAGGTTGGAAGATACATGGCCCATGACAGTGTCGATGGTGTTGATCAGGCCTAGCACCAAAGTGTTCTCCTGCAAGCAACAGACATGAAGGGGCCATGAGGGTCCCCTCGGTCACCAGAGAGCACAAAATCACACCTCCCACAGAAGCCACAGAAAGTGAAGTCCCAGCATCCCGCCCCTCAGGAAAGGAGATGGAGACAGTCTCAGCATCCCACCCCACAGGCTGGGATATAGAATAGCATCCCAGCATCCCACCCCACAGGCTGGGAGGCGAGTCCCAGCATCCCGGCCCTCAGGCTGGGAGGCGAGTCCCAACATCCCGGCCCGCAGGCTGGGAGGTGAGTCCCAGCATCCCGGCCTGCAGGCTGGGAAATGGCCATGGCCCAAGGAGATCAGAGCATGGACATGGGTCACACTGACCATAGTCCTGCTCCACTGCTGCTGAGACAGACACTCTGAGCCCTCCAAGCCCTCAGCAAGTCCCGTCCACTTCATGAGGACAGCCAGTGGCCCTGGGCCTCCCCAGCCTTAGGACACTGGCAGTACTCTGTGAAGGGCTGGCTGGTTCAGAAGTACCACATACTGGAAGCACTGGAGACTGCATCTTCTCTGGCTTCCTCCACTCTCCATCTAAGGCCCTTTCTACCCCTCTGCATCCCCAGAGAGAGAGGAGCCCTGACACTGCCCTTGGAAGATCAGGTCCCTCCAGTTTACACAGCTCTGCTGCCAGACCCTATGTCCACCTCAGGCTGACCCTTCTGGGTCCTTGAGGACAGAACAAGGAAAAGAGTCTGTTCTTAGACTCCCTGTACCAGGCCCTGCTCTGCCTTCCCTGTCTCTCCTCCCACCTTTAGCCTTGCAGATGACATATCTGTCTCAGCCTTCCACAGTCCCTCACCAATCCATTCTTTGGAGAACTCAATGAGCTGGAAATAGAATGCAGAGGCCAATTTTAGGCATCATCTTTAGGCAGGTGGCCTGATTTCAATCAGCCAAGCAGCTCTGCACACAAGGGTCTGTGTGCATTTCAGTTGGGAGCAGATACTTAATTCTCTTTAATGCACATCAGAGCCTGCCGAAGCCCATAGAGTTCCATGATTATTCATATTTTGCAGAAGATCTCCATATTTTGCATTCAAAAACAGTTCATTTCAATGAATGCAGAAACTCATCTGTCTGAGTCCCCCACCTGCTGTCCCCTTGTGACTCCCTGGCTGTAGCCTGTTCACAGCATCCTTTTGAAATTAAAACCTTGAGGAGTAGTGCTTTCTTAAAGAGAGAATCTGTTTCTCAGTAATACTGTACTGACTTACATTCTAAACACTTTCTTCTGCTTCTGCCAATGTTCAACAATCTCATTTCATTTGAAGTTGTTCAAATAAGCAGCTCACCAAATGCAAACAACTCACTCAGCCTTATTAATAAAGAAGGGAATGAGACACTGCCTCTAGAGCTGGAAATCAGTCTAGAATACATGTAATGGTGAAGGGTCAGGGGCAAGAATGCTGTAACAGGTACTTCTGGTCCAGACCCTTCAGGGCCAAGGCTTGGAAGTCCTGCCAGCAACCCAAAGCCACATGTTACCCTGGCAACAGAAGATGGACAGTAGAGCCAGGGCCTGAGACACTGCATGGAGAGGAGTCTCCTCTGACCCAGGGCAGACTCCTGTGCCTGAAAAGTAGGCGTCCTCTGAGCTAGGCTGCTGCAACGTGGGGCTCTGTTGTTACTGTAGTAGTCAAACCCATCCTGACTAACACACAGCATGCAGAAGATTCTAAGGAAAAATAGGCTCAGTCAGACATACGTGTGTGTGTGTGTGTGTGTGTGTGTGTGTGTGTGTGTGTGTGTGTGTGTAATGTAGATGCATATGTGAGAACTGAAACTAAACTATAAGGGATGTACACAACGCTGACTTAGTCTTAACCTTTGAGGTGATTTTCATGCTACGTACTTTTTTATGATTGTCGCTTTCCAACTTCTCCATAGTTATTTACTGACATATGCTTTAAACAGGTAAAATCAATAAGTTTTTTAGAAATAAAAGAAAACCGCTCTGCCTGCTCCCTGGTTATTTTAGCTGCAGAGAACAAGAGCTTCTTGTTTCCACACTTTAATTGTAACACCATAGCATGCTCTATTTTCGCTTTACTCAGAGATCTGTAAATACCAAATATGTTTCTTCAGTACTATTCAAGAATGATATGACGTTTTAAAAGTATAATGCAGAAAATGACAAAGATCAACTCCTGAAAGGAAAGAAGTCACCCCACTCCTCCCACAGGACAGGGACACATCAATGACTGATGCTACAGGGCCCTCTGCTAGGCAGAGGTCAGCTGATACCCTGGTAAAATGAGCTCGGCATTCCAGAAGGCAGCTAGATCTGGGCAGGGCTGTCATGCCACTTCTAGGAAGACAGAATGGTTCCCTGGCACACACATCTTCAGATCAAACTGTTTCTTCTCTTACCTCTGATGTGTAGGTCCAGCTGGGCAGGAGAAGAACTTCGCCCACCGTTCTGAGGAAGGTCTACGGGGGAAAGTGGCCCTGGTTAGTGCACACCCTGAGGCCTCCACTTGGAACCCACCAGGCCTCTAGGGGTCAAAGGCTGTGTTTTGCATACAGTGGAAAGCAATAGTGGCTCACATTAGCGCATTGAAGTATCAGGCTGTATCTTATAGACGCCATCCCGTTCGGTCACTGTAAAACCAGTGACCACCATGTGGATGTCATAGTAAAGCCAGCCCACTGTGAGGATGCAGCTGTGACACATTCATCAGTGCCCACAGGCCAGCGCCCCACACACCCACATCCAGTCAGGTGCTCTGTCCACTTACTCTTCCCTTCCCTGACAGGAGGCCCAAGCGGGTAGGGAAGCAGCAGCACGGAGGGGGTGGGTGTGTATTATGATTGAATACATACAAGGCACCAGCTGTACCATCAATGTTTAGGTCAAGGCCCTGGTCCTGTTTTTAACAAGACTAGTGATTCCTGGGCTCTGTTACCTCCGTGAGGTTCAGTGCTGTTTCTTCAGAGAGGGACTTGTTGGGTAGGCTGCGTGACACATTTTGAAGATAACGCAGTACAATTCCAGGTCTTTCGAAGTTCTTCCTCTCCTCTGTGAGATTGGCTATGATGGGATGGTAGGCATCTGTGGGCACCTGAAGGAAATTGGCCACGTGACCTTCTGCTGAGCACTAAAGCCAGACAAACTGTACAAGTACAGGGTCATACACTGGAGCCACGGCTAGGATCCCAAGATAGTAATGACATGGCACTCTGAGGCACAGCACTACATCCCCACAACTAAGGTGATTCAGTCCATGAACTGAGTGTAGACCAGCTTAGACATGATAGCACCAGGGAGAGGCTGACGGATGGGGTGGGGTGGGGAGGCCTGGAAAGAGACTGACAGGGATGTGGGGGTGAGAGGAGACAGGGGAGAGGCTGATGGGGTTGGGGGTACTGAGGAAAGGCAGATGGGGGACGGGGAGAGGCTGACAGGGATGCAGAGACAGAGGAGAAGCTCACAGGACACAAGAGGACTAGGACTCCAGCCCATGCAGACACTCGAGTGCATACTTGCCACTGAATCTCTCAGACAAAGAGAGTTCTTTGGCTACTCATGCAAGTTTGAGTGGGCAATACTTTTTCTATGAATCCTTTCCTCCAATTCCAAAAGGAAAGACAGGATGGGGGAGCTGAGCAGGAGGCAGCCCTGGTGGAGCTCTGCTCTGCTCCCTTCACTTTTAGGTAATGGAGGTGACTAGAGATAGTAACGAAGAGTGTCCTTTCTTCAGGCACTCTTGGCACCTAGAATCAGCCCCGAAGCTGGCTTCCCTCCAGCCATTTGTTATTTCTTCTCAGACACTGCACTCCTAGTCTGAGAGCACTCAGGCTAAGCAAAACCTGAATGTTGGGGGGGGCGGGGCAGGAGGAGAGAGAGACTGATGTTAGGCTGCTAGCCGCACCTGAACACACTCCTGGCATGGACTGACGTGAAGCTGCTAGCCTCACCCTGAATGTGCTCCTGGCATGGAGGGCTCCTGGGCAGATCCCTGGGGGTGTACCTGGGAAGGGCATATCTTGTCTATGTCTACCTTTCTCAGCTGCCAGGAAATGGACAGCTTTCCTCCACTCCACTATGATGCTTCAGCCTTTCAGACTCAGACTCAAGCAAAGGAACCGGCCCACCCTGAACTGAGCCTCTGAAACCATGAGTCTAAATAAAGCTTCCCCCCCGCCGCCCCCCCCCCCCGGCTGTCTTCCTGCTATCTGGTCACAGAGGTGGAAAGCTGCGGACACATGAGGACAAAAGAAATCCCAGCTCACCATGGTGTAGGCTGTGGGGGTCACGAAGAAGCTCGGTGGTGTTGAAGACAAAGCATGTTTTCCTGGAACAAACCAACCATGCCTCAGCAAAGGTGCAACAGGACTGCCCTTCCTCCCCTCAGGAAGTTCTGTCCTTATTTAGAAGTTACCAGCTAGAGATATTCATACAGCTCAAAATGTCTGGAGTAGGAATGTTGCTTGAAAGATAAGATTAATATATTGGCTAGATTAATTAACATAGCTAGAGTATGTAGATTCTCCCAGCTTAAATTATTTTCCCACTTATATTCTAAACTGTTTTGAGGACTGGGAAGGTGGCTCAGTGGTAGAGTGCTTGCCCTGCATGCATGAGGCTCTGGATTCGATTCCTTAGCACCACATAAGCAGAAAAAGCCAGAAGTGGCGCTGTGGCTCAAATGCTAGCCTTGAGCTGAAGAGCTCAGAGACAGTGCCCAGGTCCCATGACCAACAAAAATAAATAAACTGTTTTGAACAGCCTTCATGCAAGTTATCATATAAAAATAATTATTAAGCCGCGTGCCAGTGGCTCACGTCTGTAATCCTAGCTACTCAGAAGGCTGAGATTGAGGACCACAGTTCAAAGCCAGCCCAGGCAGGAAACTCCGTGAGACTCTTATCTCCAATAAATCACTAGAAAACTGGAAGTGGCGCTGTGGCTCAAGTGGTAGAGCGCTCACCTTGAGCTGAAGAGTGCAGACAGTGCCCAAGCCAGAGTTCAAACCCCATGACCGACAAAAAAAAAAAAAATTATTCAAGGTATCACCAACTATAAATAAGGACAGGAAAAGAGGCACAGACTTGCCGGAGATAAAGAGCAGTGCTTCCCCTGGGAGAGAGGAAGGGAGACTGAACCCCAAAGAGTGGGCAGAGGAGCTCACAGAGATGACTTCATGTCACTATGATCTCTGAGACCAAGGTGAGGCCACATTACTGGTCTGTCTCTTCCACCGACTTCCTAGATAATCCTCTTCATTCTTGGAAACTAACTCAAGATTGCTTTAGGTGACCTGAGGAAATTATATTACTTCCCTTGCTGGCTTGGAAGTGTCAGGGCTTTGGGTTTGGCTGGGTGACAGGAGGGGCAGTCCTGACACTGATAGAAGAGCTTTGTTCTCTATGTCAGAGAGACATTCGCTCCAAGGGGTTAGAGAGTAGCCACAGCAAACTTACACTAACTCATGTGAGGCCACTAAATCCAGGGAAAGTAAAGTCTCCCCTGTTGGTGGTGACCACGTGAAGCCTGAGAAGCAACACTCGGCCTAGCTCAGCCCCACACTGCCCCACCCTGCAGGCAGCTGGCAGATGCAGTGTGTTCCTGGCATACACAGACGCATGTCTTCAAATTGCATGGCTCTGCGCACAGCCTTCACTTTCTCCACTTCCCTACAGAGGAGCTGCTTCTCATCCCAGCGGCCAGGGCAGGGTGACAGATGGTCAGCACTCTGCCTTTCTAGGGAAAGGCCGCTCCTATGCACCTGGACAGGTCCATCAGGAAACGGCATCGGCTCCAGCTGATGGGGTTAGAAGGAGGCGCCTCAGACAGGGCACTCATAGCAATGCCTTCTCTGAGAATCTGAGGTCCCCTCACAGCTGCCTAAGAACAGTTTCTACAGGCTGGATTTCAGCTCCAATGTCAGCCTGTGCATAGCTGCCCCAGCCCTGTCATGTTGAGCCAGCTGAGCCATGAAGAGTTGGGCCACACACAGGACCTTCCAGAGGCCTTCTTCAGTTTTCTTCAAAAGCTTGGTCTCCAAAACCCAGTCTCTGCATGAGAAAGGAGCTGATGGCTATGGACACAGCTTGGGACAGGCACAGGAATTATCTCAGGAGCTCTAAGTGTTCAGAGCCACTGTCCTGGGTTTCCTATGGAATCTAACATCACCTTCCCTACATGTGGAGGGTCCAAGAGGGCCTGGGGCACAAAAGGCCTGGAGGAAAGGACCGGAAACAACTGCAACTATTCCCAATGTCAGTAAAACAGGCACCTGCCAGGAAGTCAAATCTGTTTGTGATACAAACAACACCTTAGTCTCAAAGTGACAACTCTTGAGTCCCGGGCAACAAAAAGCAAAACATTGATACCACTTTCCCTTCTACTGGACACGATGATCCTATCCTTTCTGTGAAAGTAACTGAGTCCCATTTTCCTTGGTGAAGGCTACAGGACAGAAATGCCCAGAGCTGCCCTGGACACTGCTCCCTCTTCTGAGGCCCACATCTCCAATCATCCTTTGGGTTTGGACCAGGCTGACCCCTGCTGTGTCCAGGGATGAGTTGGACTCAGGAATAGCTAATCAGAACTATCATATGCAACCACAGGAATTAGCTGAACAAGCCAACCACACTCAGGTCCCACCCAGCTGTGGGAGGTGATGGGGAAGGGAGGCTCTGTATTTCTGCTGAGGTTGCTGAGGGGAGAGGATGTGGCCCATGAGGGGACACAGCCATCTTGGCAGCCACAAGACCATTTAATACGGACAAAGGCAGTGTCAAGACAGACTCATAGTAGCAGAGATTGGGACATGAACGGAACCAGTTCTGAAGCAAATTCTCCCCTAGACTTTTCATTGTGTGAGATAGGAAAACAGCAAAATAACAAATGGTCTTCTTGGCTGAAGTGGTTCTGACCTGGGTTTCTCCCACCCAGTCAATAGTGGCCCAATGAGGTCAGGTCCTGATCAAGGGTGGACCAGGCTGTGGGACCTGGCTCCCACCGCATGGGTCCTAACTGCCCCTGGGTGCCAGGGCAGCTCACCAAATGTGTAAGGGGCACACATGGTGACTGTCATTTCCTGACAGACTGCTCTCTGTGTAAACAAAGAAGTGGTGGGCACAATGGTGATAGAATCATGCATATTAATTTTAAATCCATCAAAGGCTCTCTGGCAACATGCCACGTTCCTTGCATGGTGCCAGTGGCCTGGTAATTTGTCACACTTTGTCTTTGCAACACCCCCAGGAAAGGAGGTGACGGTATCTTTACCCAATTTTACAAAGGAGAAAGCTATGAACAGAGAGATAAACATTGTACAATTCTATTCGTATGGAATCGACAGAACGGGCAGGCCATGGGGCAGACAGACGGGTCTGTGGCTGCCAGAGGCTGGAAGGAGGGAAATGGCAGGTGACTGCCAAAGGGGCACAGGGTTTCCTTTGGGAGAGTCCAATGTTTTGAAACTAGATGAGGGTAGTGGCCACACACTGCAGATTTAATTTGCTAAATGACACTAAATTACTCACTTTTAAATGGTTGTTAATGGGATTTACTTTTTACCACAAACTTTAAAAAGCCCCATGTTTAGCACAGTAAAAGTCTGAACCTTGGTCCACCTGCCCACAGCCCCTGCTCTGTACCAACCTGGAAGGGGCATCTTTGGGGCTCACAGGGCTGATCAGGGAAAATGGCTCAGGAGAGGTTTGTGGACCAAATGCACTAATGCACCCCATGTTTATTATCCAAACCTTTCTGAAACCACCCATCACATACACCTCGAAGCCCTGTAGTACTCAGGAGAGTATTAATCCCAGAGTATCTCTGGTGAATTGGTGAATTTATCTTAGGGAACAGGTGTTCTGGAAAACAACTGTATTTATCAGGCTCATTATGATATAGCTCACACCTGCAGCACTGCCGGCTGTGACCCAGGAGACTGGGAAGGAGGGTTGCTAGAAGAGGGCCCCAAGACCAGCCCTCATCCCACCTCAGCCCTCCCACTCACGGGCCAGTGGCCCCGCCCACAGCCACTCGCTCACTGGCCAGTGGCCCCGCCCACAGGCCGCCCACTCACTGACCAATGGCGGCTGTGAAGTACATCTCAATCTCGTCTGGAGTCAGGGCCCGTTCCCAGATGATGAACTCGTCAAAAGCTCCGTTCTCATATCGCTTGCTGTGGTCCTGCTCAGACCCAATCACCAGGTTGACGTGGGGCTCGCCGTAGGTGTGTGACACTTTTCCGCTCGGATCAGAGGTGCTCAGGGTGCCATTGACATAGACTTTCAGGCCCTCCTTGGATTTCCATGTAAACAAGATGTGAGTCCAATAGGGACCTGGAAAAGAGAGACACTTGTGAGAGCCATCGGAAGGAGTGTTGTGCCTCGGGCTCTGAGAACAGCCTCCTCTCTCAGGATGACTGGTAACTTAATGTAGGGCCTGAGGCACAAGTTTAGTCAGTTTTAGCAGTTCTTTTGCTTCTACCCTTGAATTTTCACATGCGAGTCACGAATTTAAATCCTGACGAAGGTTGATAAAAAAAAAAATTAAGGCAAGACAAAGAGCCTCAGCCACTCAGACCATGAGCTCATTGTCAGGAACAAGACAAGGGTGCTCTCACAACTTTTCAACTTCCTACTGCCAGTCCTGGCTAATGCAAGATGGCAAAAAAAAAAAAGAGGAAAAATGTATACACAGGTTGAGAAAGATATAATAAGCTATCTTTGTTTGCAGATGGTATGTGACTATGTAAAAAGCCTGAATACACTGACCACAACAAGAAGAACTGAGCTAGGCAGGTCACACAAGCCTATACACAAGGCCTAAGCCAAGGAACACCAGGAGTGGACCTCAGGTGAACTCTGTATGACCATGATGTGTTAATGCAGGCCAGCAGCACCTGTGGGTGCCAACTGTGGGCAGAGGTGGAGACACATAGGATCGCTCTATTCTTTGCACTGAGTTCTGCTGTGGATTGAAAGGTCTGTTGAGAACCACAACAGCACACCATCCAGCTGTACTGGCCAAGCCAGCAGACGCCAAAGAGCTGCAGCAGGGAGCAGCTGAGAGTGGAAGCCTCCTTGAGGACCGGGTCTGGATGCTGACTGGCCAACTGAGGTTGGTTGCCCCATCTGGAAGGCAGACCTGCACCCACCATTCACACCAGAGATCAAGCCCATGTACTGCCGGTCTTTTTATTTCCAAGCAAAACTGGGAAACCCTCATGCTAAAATGAAATCATAAATAATGGCTGAAACTCATCCAAAGTATTTTTAATACTACTTAGGCAATCACAGAACAGGACTATAAAACCTCTGAGGTCCTGGGCCCATGGCCTGTGGTATCGGTCTTAGCTATGGCACAGAATGTATTACAAGAGCCATCTAGGCAAGTGTGGTAGGCTAGACCAGCCCATCATGAGGAAGCCCCTTCTCTTCTGGCCACCTGTCTCATCATCAGGAAGCCCCTCCTCTTCTGGCCTGAGAGCCATGTTCATGTATGAGAAGATCTTATACCACTTTGAGGGCAGCTTGCTGGTGCCCAAAGGGGCCCTTTTGTTTATGAGCTCTGTAAGAAGTTCTAATGGGCTTGCTGCAGAGAAACAGGGCAGCCCTTCTAAAAAACACAGCACCCGCCACCTAGCCATTGAGGATGACCAGCAATTACATCAGGGCTTCTCACTCAGGATTGTGAAACATTCTAAATAATTTTGAGTCTCTGGAGGACACTGGGATCCTAAACAGGCCCACAGTATTATTACTCTGGATTCTGAAAATGAGAATAACAAATCCCTTTAATGTACAAATGAAGAACATATTTCCCTGCAGAGATGTTTACAAAATCTCTCCATTTCCCTGCGTGAAAACAGTAGTTTATCTTAACACGTGTTAAAGTTCAAAGAACCTGCCAGGTGCCTCGCATGATTGTCCCAAGGTGCACTGGGATGAGGCTCTTATACACACACAACTCTGACAGCAAGCAAGAGGTGGTATGGGTCACAGCTGAGGTTCCAATAGTACTATGTACGGCGGAGTATAGGCGGCCGTGGGGATCCAAGAGGGCAAATCTAGAGTGTGTGTTAGGAGCACAGGTAGAGGCATGTTATGGCCTCAACTGCAAATGAAAGACCCAAGCACAGGTGGTAAGAACCTGATTCCACACACTGCAAGGCACAGAGGTGGAATCTAGGTAGACCATGTAATAAGTGAGTCACAACTTCCCTCGAATGAACCAGAAATAAATTTCCCAAAATACTTCAAAGGTACCTCTTTTCTACGGAGGCCTCCATCTTCAGCTTCCTCCCCCCCTCCACCTTTGCCCAGCCCTTTCTGGTCCCCTCCTGGCCTGCCAACTGAAATCCCCCATGGCCAAGTCTCTGCCTTTTCAAAGTCCACTGTGGACCCTCCCTAGCCTTCCTTGTTTTCTCCCTACACCTCAGCCTCAGGCCCAGTAGATGATCTTCAAGGCCTTAATAAGAACCTGAGGACCTTCCCACCCCCATCAAGCTCAGCATCTCAGCATCTCTGCCTCTTTCCAGTGTCCCTAGTACCACCATCACCAAGACCACCGGTCCTCAGTGCTCCTCCACCACCACCAAGACCACCGGTCCTCAGTGCTCCTCCACCACCACCAAGACCACCGATCCTCAGTGCTCCTCCTCCACCACCAAGACCACCAGTCCTCAGTGCTCCTCCTCCACCACCAAGACCACCAGTCCTCAGTGCTCCTCCTCCACCACCAAGACCACCGATCCTCAGTGCTCCTCCTCCACCACCAAGACCACCAGTCCTCAGTGCTCCTCCACCACCAAGACCACCAGTTCTCAGTGCTCCTCCTCCTCCACCAAGACCACCAGTCCTCAGTGCTCCTCCTCCACCACCACCAAGACCACCGATCCTCAGTGCTCCTCCTCCTCCACCACCAAGACCACCAGTCCTCAGTGCTCCTCCACCACCAAGACCACCGGTCCTCAGTGCTCCTCCTCCACCACCAAGACCACCAGTCCTCAGTGCTCCTCCTCCACCAAGACCACCAGTCATCAGTGCTCCTCCTCCTCCACCAAGACCACCAGTCCTCAATGCTCCTCCACCACCACCAAGACCACCAGTCCTCAGTGCTCCTCCTCCTCCACCACCAAGACCACCAGTCCTCAGTGCTCCTCCTCCACCACCAAGACCACCAGTCCTCAGTGCTCCTCCTCCACCAAGACCACCAGTCCTCAGTGCTCCTCCACCACCACCAAGACCACCAGTCATCAGTGCTCCTCCTCCTCCACCAAGACCACCAGTCCTCAGTGCTCCTCCTCCACTACCACCAAGACCACCAGTCCTCAGTGCTCCTCCTCCACCACCACCAAGACCACCAGTCCTCAGTGCTCCTCCTCCTCCACCAAGACCACCAGTCCTCAGTGCTCCTCCTCCTCCACCACCAAGACCACCGGTCCTCAGTGCTCCTCCTCCACCACCACCAAGACCACCGGTCCTCAGTGCTCCTCCTCCACCACCACCAAGACCACCAGTCCTCAGTGCTCCTCCTCCACCACCAAGACCACCAGTCATCAGCGCTCCTCCTCCACCTCCACCAAGACCACCAGTCCTCAGTGCTCCTCCTCCTCCACCACCAAGACCACCAGTCATCAGTGCTCCTCCTCCACCACCACCAAGACCACCAGTCATCAGTGCTCCTCCTCCACCAAGACCACCAGTCCTCAGTGCTCCTCCTCCACCAAGACCACCGGTCCTCAGTGCTCCTCCTCCACCAAGACCACCGGTCCTCAGTGCTCCTCCTCCACCACCACCAAGACCACCGATCCTCAGTGCTCCTCCACCACCAAGACCACCAGTCCTCAGTGCTCCTCCTCCACCACCACCAAGACCACCAGTCCTCAGTGCTCCTCCTCCTCCACCAAGACCACCAGTCCTCAGTGCTCCTCCTCCTCCACCACCAAGACCACCGGTCCTCAGTGCTCCTCCTCCACCACCACCAAGACCACCGGTCCTCAGTGCTCCTCCTCCACCACCACCAAGACCACCAGTCCTCAGTGCTCCTCCTCCACCACCAAGACCACCAGTCATCAGCGCTCCTCCTCCACCTCCACCAAGACCACCAGTCCTCAGTGCTCCTCCTCCTCCACCACCAAGACCACCAGTCATCAGTGCTCCTCCTCCACCACCACCAAGACCACCAGTCATCAGTGCTCCTCCTCCACCAAGACCACCAGTCCTCAGTGCTCCTCCTCCACCAAGACCACCGGTCCTCAGTGCTCCTCCTCCACCACCACCAAGACCACCGATCCTCAGTGCTCCTCCACCACCAAGACCACCAGTCCTCAGTGCTCCTCCTCCACCACCAAGACCACCGATCCTCACTGCTCCTCCTCCTCCACCAAGACCACCAGTCATCAGTGCTCCTCCTCCACCAAGACCACCAGTCCTCAGTGCTCCTCCTCCACCACCACCAAGACCACCAGTCATCAGTGCTCCTCCTCCACCAAGACCACCAGTCATCAGTGCTCCTCCTCCACCACCACCAAGACCACCAGTCATCAGTGCTCCTCCTCCACCACCACCAAGACCACCAGTCCTCAGTGCTCCTCCTCCACCACCACCAAGACCACCAGTCCTCAATGCTCCTCCACCACCACCAAGACCACCAGTCCTCAGTGCTCCTCCTCCACCACCACCAAGACCACCAGTCCTCAGTGCTCCTCCTCCACCACCACCAAGACCACTAGTCCTCAGTGCTCCTCCTCCACCACCACCAAGACCACCAGTCCTCAGTGCTCCTCCACCACCACCAAGACCACCAGTTCTCAGTGCTCCTCCTCCACCAAGACCACCAGTCATCAGTGCTCCTCCTCCACCACCACCAAGACCACCGGTCCTCAGTGCTCCTCCTCCACCACCACCAAGACCACCAGTCCTCAGTGCTCCTCCACCACCACCGAGACCACCAGTCCTCAGTGCTCCTCCACCACCAAGACCACCGGTCCTCAGTGCTCCTCCACTACCACCAAGACCACCAGTCCTCAGTGCTCCTCCACCACCACCAAGACCACCAGTCATCAGTGCTCCTCCACCACCACCACCAAGACCACCAGTCCTCAGTGCTCCTCCTCCACCAAGACCACCAGTCCTCAGTGCTCCTCCTCCACCACCACCAAGACCACCAGTCATCAGTGCTCCTCCTCCACCACCACCAAGACCACCGGTCCTCAGTGCTCCTCCTCCTCCACCACCGAGACCACCGGTCCTCAGTGCTCCTCCACCACCACCACCAAGACCACCAGTCCTCAATGCTCCTCCACCACCACCAAGACCACCGGTCCTCAGTGCTCCTCCTCCACCACCACCAAGACCACCAGTCCTCAGTGCTCCTCCACCACCACCAAGACCACCAGTCCTCAGTGCTCCTCCTCCACCACCAACAAGACCACCAGTCCTCAGTGCTCCTCCTCCACCAAGACCACCAGTCCTCAGTGCTCCTCCTCCCCCACCAAGACCACCAGTCCTCAGTGCTCCTCCACCACCAAGACCACCAGTCCTCAGTGCTCCTCCACCACTACCAAGACCACCAGTCATCAGTGCTCCTCCACCACCACCAAGACCACCGATCCTCAGTGCTCCTCCTCCACCACCAAGACCACCAGTCCTCAGTGCTCCTCCTCCACCACCAAGACCACCAGTCATCAGTGCTCCTCCTCCACCACCACCAAGACCACCAGTCCTCAGTGCTCCTCCTCCTCCACCGAGACCACCAGTCCTCAGTGCTCCTCCTCCACCACCAAGACCACCGGTCTCCAGTGCTCCTCCTCCACCATCACCAAGACCACCGATCCTCAGTGCTCCTCCACCACCAAGACCACCAGTTCTCAGTGCTCCTCCTCCTCCACCGAGACCACCGGTGTTCTGGGTCTGCCTCTCTTGCAATTACTTAGAATCCAGCAAGTTCCAGGACTCATGGATAACATTTTTACAACAGAAATTATCTGCAAGCAAGGAAGAGCAGTGCCTCCCCTAACAGCACCAGCCATGCAGCAACCGCTGGCACTGTAACAAGGCCCCCTGACCAATACCAAGATGAGGGACAACCAAAACCAGGGGCCCAACGGAGACCAGGGGCCCAGAGCTATTTGGTACTATACATCCCTTCCCATGGGCCCAGTTCTTCTACTAAAGCCCCAGTGCTTGCCTGTACAGGGAAGACGGGCTGAAATGCGTATCCTGCCTCTTCTTGCACTGCCTATGGTGTGAATGAGCCTCCTTTCTCTGATCTTTATGTGGTATATTAGGGTGAGGCCTGACAGGATTCCCTGGAGTTTGGACGCAAGGCCTAAGCTGGTTCTCCCATTGCCCTTTGCTTGCAGGTTCTATTCCATTCCCACCTCCACTCCACAATGCACACAGCAGCTTGCAGTGAGCTCCCAGTCAGGACTGCCTGGCCCAGCTCTGAACCCCTTGTCACAGGCTTCATGCCCTCCCAGGGACTCCTTGCTCATGCGCCCCCACAGGCTCCGCCGGGTCCTGCTGTCACAACAGCATCAGGAGCTCTGGGCTAGAGACACCACTCACCTGGAGGGCTGAAGGTAGCCTCCCATGTCATGGAGTTGTCACGCGTGTACAGCTCCACGGAGCCTTTGCCACCACTGGAGCAGACTCTGAAGCCATCAGAGATGACCTGTCCCCCATAGGCAGAGGAGACCGGTCTGGACTGCTCGCCTTGTGTCTTCCAGAAAAAGGAAAACGTGACCCCTGAGGACAGAAAGAGGTGGGTAAGCTGGTGGAAGCAGAATATGTACAAGCCACTCAGAAGCAAAAGTGCACTGAGGACTGCTGGCTCATGTCTGCCAAAGGTTCACTAAATACCTGATGTAGACAGTCTAGTGACTGGCTGAGGTCAGATCCCATGCAGTCCACTCCCAGGCTTGCAAATGCAAACCTTCACCGTGGCCCTTCTTTTTCCCTGTCCAGACCCACCAAAATCTTTTTTGTGAATACATTTTACAAAGAACCATCTTGTATATATGGGTTGATAAACACTTGAAGAAAACATTTACTGCTTCATGAATTTCCTTCCATGTCCATAAATACACTTGTACATTGTCATTTTTATATCTTCACAGTTACATCCTAACAGAGTTCATAGCTTTTTAAAACAAGCTCCTCTGCTGAGTTGTAAGATGTTCTTTAAAATTTTGAAAGAATATTTCAAATGGAACTTGAAGCTAATTTTTTTGCACATCTCAAATTATATGTTTTAAACTAAATTCTCAGGAGGAAAGTTCTTTTCATGGGAGAAATGCACGTTTAAAGTCTGTGCTGCCCCTGGCACTTGCCTCCCGCAAGTGCGAAGGCTCATAGGAGGTTCATGGGAGAAACACATTTTAAAGGCTGCGATGCCCCTGGCTCCCACCTCCTGCCGATGGCTCACAGATGCTGGCAGCAACCATTTTTCTGCAGACACCATCTGCAGGCTCTTCCTAAGTTGACCCCCAGGCCCATGCTGGGAAAAGCAGTTTGCCATGTGGATGAAGTGGTCCCTGTTACAATGGTCAGTGCAACGAGCTGCTCCAGGTGGACCCGACCCCCAGTCTCCAGATATGGAGGGGCACAAAGCCAGCCTCCCACAAGTCTGGGGCCCAGCTTCTCTCTCAGGGCCACAGGGCTCAGCTGTGTTGGCTTGTGGCCTTGTCATTACCCTGTGCATCTCTAACCACCTACCTATACTCTGCTTCCTACCTCCAGTAAGCCATACCCACCTCCCCTTCCCGCTAAGTAAGAAAACAGTTTTCTTGCATATGTATTTACATACTTGTATTACACGTATATGTACACTTGTATTAATGTATGTACATACTTCTATTACATGTATATGTACAATTGTATTAAAGTATGTATTAAAGTATAGTGATGTGTATGTACACTTGTATATGTATGTGTGTATTGCATGTTTGGACACCACAAGTTATATGCATGTATATGTTTGTATGTACAGTTTTGTATGTATTGTGTACATGTATGTCCTGTGTGTTGTGTGTGTACTCATGTGTATGTGTGAATACACTTGTGTATGGTTATACATGTATGCACTTGTGCATATTACATGTGTCCACAAAGATACATACATATCTGTATGTTGTGTGCATGTCTACACATGTGTACATTGCATGTCTGTGTTACATACATGCACAGCCACACATGTGCACTCTGCAGCAGCCTGGCCCCAAGTCAGGCTGGGGTCAGTGACCACCCATGATTCCTGGCTGAGAACAAACAGAGCTGATGAGGATGGGGCAGGGGCAGAGGGGAAAAGGGAGAAGAGTGGGGGAGGAATCACCCTGGAACCACTGAGTCTACAGAAGGCAGCTGCTACTGGTAGAGAAACTGGTGTCTTGTTGATAGCCATCCTCACTGTAGTATCTCTGAATTGACATATTTGTTTCAAGACTTTCCAATGTCCTATGGCAGCTAAATGGCTCTGTATCTTTGTGTGGTCAAAGCCCCAGCATAATTAATATAAACACGGAAACCCTGGCATAACTTTTATAACCCTGGCTTGAACTTCTCACTCTATTGCTTTTGTAAAAGGAAACTCTCACAGAAATAGAAAGTGAGGGAAAGGATGACATTGTCCAAAAAGAAATGCATTCATTGCCTTACTTATGTAACTGTCACCCCTGTGTACATCACCTTTATGAACAATTTTAAGAAGAAAAAGAACCTCAAGATTTTGAATGTTCTCACCACCACAAAGAAACAGTGGCAGTCTGGGTGACAGATTCATCAGCTGAGCTAGTCTGGTCATCCACAATACATACTGGACCCGTGATTATGCACAATCACTCTGGATCAGCTACAAAGGAAAGCTGACTTTCAAAGTAGGACTAGGGACATGGCTCAAGTGGGGCAGAGGCAAAAGAGGGCATGAGACCCTTAGTTCAAACCTCTATACCACAACCAAAACAAACAGAAAACCCCATACCATGAACTTTACAGTACTGGGAGAGTCCTGGACTCTGGAAGTCTCCAGTGTTCTACCTGGGTCCTTGGGGCACCTTGCAGGCTGCTGAGGAAAGCTGAACCATGGGGAGTGCTACATGACATGAACATCATGAGAGACAGCGGAGGCGGCAACCTATTGTCATTGTGGTACATATCACACATCCTGTGGACAGTAAGAGAGGCTGGAGGGCAGCATGCAGGCCACACTCCAATGGTGGGAGGAGGGGACACAGTCCCAGACCTCTTCCTTGTACTCCATGTCACGGAGGTCAGAGTGAACACCAGACTACCCGACTGCCTCTCTATGCTCAGAAACAACTGATTTCATAGCAAGGCACACATGGTGAGTTGTGAAATTTTTGTTATGAAATGTAATCCCAGTAGGATTCACAGAAGTCGATATTTCCCAAAAGAAAATGTTGCCACATTTAATTCCTTTTCCTCAATTCAATATGATGCTGTCCTGGCCACAGGACTCTCCCCAGGAAAAATAAATAATAAAAAAGTCAATACTGTTAGGTAAGGATTAGGTAATAAAAATAAATCTTAAAAACTCAGTGTGGTGTTGGATTGAGGACATAAAAGCAGGTTGTGGACCCGTAGCCTGCTTCTTAGCTCACTCTGCCTAAAACACGATGGGCCCTCTGGGGATGGGCTTGTGCGCAAATGCCAGCCTGTGTCTCCAGTCTGAAGAGACTCAGTGTTGTCACAACCAGAGACTGAGATCAATATGGAGAAAGGAAAGGTAAGGGAAAGAATGAAGCCCGACACTGACCAATTGATTCTATACGTTGTTCTTGCAACGAGCAGTGAATCTGAACCCATCCAAAATGTAAAATGAGGCGCACGTCCTCAGAAGACAGAGGTCCCTGGAAATGACTGGGAGCTGTAAGTTCACAAATATTAGTGCTGTGCAAGGTCACAGATGAAGTCAAGAGATGGATAATCTAAGCAGACAGTCCACCTGAAACACACTCACTCATGTCCACCTACACTTTCGAGGCCCAAGGTGAAATGGCCATAAGAGAGTGTCCAGAGGTCCAAACGTTCAAGCAAAGAAAGCATGGAAGACGAGATGGTCTTCGTCCTGGAGGTGACGGTGGCACAGCGCCGACACCGGCCCGCGGCCCACACGGCGCCGCTCAGCGTCGCCCCTTCACAACTGTCCATCGAGAAGCGTCTGGTCTCCACGTTGCAGACCACGGCGCTCGGTAAGAACGAAGGTACCGAGCGGAGGCCGGCGGCCCCGCGGGGGGTCTCAGCTCCTCGGGAGGCGGAGCTCTGCCGACCGCAGCTCGATTCCTGGCCGCGCCTGACAGGAGCGCCCGCGGGACTCCTCCCCAGAGGCCGGAAGTGGAGCTGAGGCTGACAGGAGCGCCCGCGGGACTCCTCCCCAGAGACCGGAAGTGGAGCTGAGGCCTGACAGGAGCGCCCGCGGGACTCCTCCCCAGAGGCCGGAAGTGGAGCTGAGGCTGACAGGAGCGCCCGCGGGACTCCTCCCCAGAGGCCGGAAGTGGAACTGAGGCCTGACAGGAGCGCCCGCGGGACTCCTCCCCAGAGGCCGGAAGTGGAGCTGAGGCTGACAGGAGCGCCCGCGGGACTCCTCCCCAGAGGCCGGAAGTGGGGCTGAGGCTGACAGGAGCGCCCGCGGGACTCCTCCCCAGAGGCCGGAAGTGGAGCTGAGGCCTGACAGGAGCGCCCGCGGGACTCCTCCCCAGAGACCGGAAGTGGAACTGAGGCCTGACAGGAGCGCCCGCGGGACTCCTCCCCAGAGACCGGAAGTGGAGCTGAGGCCTGACAGGAGCGCCCGCGGGACTCCTCCCCAGAGGCCGGAAGTGGGGCTGAGGCCTGACAGGAGCGCCCGCGGGACTCCTCCCCAGAGGCCGGAAGTGGAACTGAGGCCTGACAGGAGCGCCCGCGGGACTCCTCCCCAGAGCCCGGAAGTGGGGCTGAGGCTGACAGGAGCGTCCGCGGGACTCCTCCCCAGAGACCGGAAGTGGGGCTGAGGCCTGACAGGAGCGTCCGCGGGACTCCTCCGGAGACCGGAAGTGGCGCTGAGGCTGACAGGAGCGTCCGCGGGACTCCTCCGGAGACCGGAAGTGGGGCTGAGGCTGACAGGAGCGTCCGCGGGACTCCTCCCCAGAGCCCGGAAGTGGGGCTGAGGCCTGACAGGAGCGTCCGCGGGACTCCTCCGGAGACCGGAAGTGGGGCTGAGGCTGACAGGAGCGCCCGCGGGACTCCTCCCGAGACCGGAAGTGGGGCTGAGGCTGACAGGAGCGCCCGCGGGACTCCTCCCCAGAGACCGGAAGTGGGGCTGAGGCCCGCGTGGCCGGGCACCAGCCTCGACCCAGCGGCAGCGCCCGGGCCCCGAGGTCGAGCCCTGGGCCCGGACGCCTCCGGACCGGCCTCCCGGCCCCCATGCTGCCGCGAAGCCGTGGGCGGCCTGTGGACAGCGACGCCTCTGGGCGTCGGGGACAGGAACCCTGGACGAGGGCGCTTCGTCCCGTGCCAGCTTGACAGGAGGGAGCGGCCATGAAGGGCGAAGTCCATGCTACCCCGAGTTCCCGGGCCAGGCAGCAGGAAGGGAGGAAGGACGAGGTAAGGACAAGCGGACTCACAGGCTGGCAGGAGGGAGGCCCCGCCGCGGAGAGGCCGAGTCCGGAAAGGGCGAGGGCCAAGGCTCCGCCACGCTTGAGTTCCAAGTGGCGAAATGGCGGGAGCAGAGCGTGCGCGCATGCGCAGTTATCTGGGAAGGGCGGCGGGACGCAGGGGCATGCGCACCAGTGGCCAGGTGGCGGGGAGGAGCGTGCACATGCGCACAGGCATGCACACTTGGGTGAGAGGGGACGCCTGGGCGTCGTGCAGCCCAGTTGCAGCCCACGTGCCCGTCAGGCCCGGCGGGGACCTCTCGCGTGCGTGCGTGCGTCCGGCGCGGGGCAGTCGGAGCAAGGCGCCCCGGCGTCAGGAAGGCTGCTGGCTCCGGTGATGCCGAGGTACGGCGCGCCGAGCCTGCCAGGGCCTCCACACCGCCAGACCCGCCCAGCCCCGCGTCCCCGGACCACGCGCGCCCAGCCGGCCCAGCCTGCTGTGGCTCGGGCTCCCCGTCCGGAGCCTGCCTGCTGCGGCTCGGGCTCCCCGTCCGGAGCCTGCCTGCTCCCGAAGCCCGCGGCCCGGCCTCCGGGACCTTCCATCCCAGGCCGCCCCGCGAACATTTCCACCTTGTTCCAACAGCTTTCTAAAGTTAGCCACCTCGTGCCTGCCAAGGGGGAGCGGAGGCAGGGCCTGGCCCGAGGGCCCCGGCGGGGAGGCCGGACACCCCGATTCCCAGAAGGGGAAGGGGAGGTGACTACAGCCGCTCCCGCTTGGCTGAGCGGGGTTAGAGATGGCTGCCGTGGCTCCTGCCTGTGTTCCCAGGCACTCTGGAAGCCGAGATAGGAGGATCGTGGTCTGAGGCCAACTTGGGCAAAAACGCCAGACCCTATCGGGGGGAGGCATGGCTCAAGTGGTAGAGCACTTGCCTGGCAAACCGAACAGTTTCAGTTCAAACCCCAGGACGCCCCCACCGAAAGAAAGTTGTTAATCCTAAGCCCCTCAAGAGACAATTTAGCCCAATGTCAGGAATAACTACAAAAGACCAAGGATCCCAAAATGGGAATACGCCTTTTCTTGAGGAAAATAGAAGCCCTTAAACATTTCCTATTTTTCTATTTTTGTAGCAGCTAATTTAAGATTTTTAATTCCAAGGCTACTGGGCCTTGGGGTACAGGGGCCTTGCTGGGAAGCTTTGAGCCACACTTCCCTTGGGCCCTGCCACAGGCTCCCTCTGGGTCTGTCATCGGGGAAAGTACCAGCCCTGGGACTCCCAGGACCTGGGGGAGATAAACTCTAGCTGAGCCACAGAGATACTCCCTTCCCCAGAGCAGCTGCTGCCTGGGAGGCCAGGGAAAACCATATGAAAATGTCCCACTCCCCAGAGCTCAGTCTCTCCTGCCTCCCACTCCCCAGAGGGGAGTTTGAGTTTGCAGAAATAAGCCTGCTGTGTTCCCAGGGCTCTTTGAACTGGGGACAAGCTCAAGTCCTATTAGCTGCTTCCCAGCCTAGGTGTTGACCTCAGAGCTGTTCCACACACGTCTGAGCCTGGCAGAGTCTGAAATGTAGCCTTCCACATTTGTCTGTTCTCATTGGAATGGAGTCTGTCTCTTCCTAGAACCACACACAACCTGTTGCCTGGGGCCATCTAAGACCCAAGATGTCTCAGAGCCTTAAGCAGGACTGCATGAAACTTTTCTACCCTTAGGAACAAACATTTCCATTTTGCCTAAAAGAAACAACTTGAAAGCTCCAGCTGGTAATAATGGCAGAGGAGAGACAGCTCAGAAAGTTTCAAACTCAGCCCAGATGTGCTGTGTGCACAGCCAGACCCCAGGAGCAGGTTGGCCTCTCACGAGGAATGAGGAGAAGGGTGGGTCCCTGCTTGCCCTTTCCCACCTGTTCTTTGTCCATGCTATCACTCTAACCATAGGCCTCGGCTGATGGTGGGGACAGATACAGCAGCCCTGCCAGCTGCCCTCAGTGGCCCGGGCACAACCAGTGTGAGGGTTAACAGGCACACCCTGCAGACTGGGCATCCACATGTCAGAACCAGAAATAACGTGGTGGCAGCCACACCATCAATTTGCTTCCCACAAATGCCGCAGCCCCATCCCAATCTGGGCGGGTGGCAGCAAGGTGGCTCCCCAAAGGAGGGTCCCCTCCTCTCTGACAAGATGAAATATCACCATCCCATAGCTCTGGGCCATGATGGTGTATAACTCCCATCTCCAGGATGGCACTCCAGTCTGAGCTCAAGCTGCCTATGTTGCCTCCGCTCCCTCTCTCCAGCTTGTATTTGACATTTCATGCTATAATTGATGGGAGCTTCATGTTCACATCTGCCACTGGCCAGAGAAGCAGCCATTACCCACAATGAAATGCATGGAAGTAGGAGAGGCAACAGTCACTTACCCTCAGGGCCACACTGAGCCGGGTTGCTGATGCAAGACGTCTTGTACCTGCCGTAGTACAGGAGTGTTACCCCCTTCTCCTCCTTGAGGTAAATGCCTTTGTTGACCTTCCCTTCCACAATGTCTGAGTGAGAGGAGAGACAGCACTGTGTGTTAGTGACCCTATGAGACTGGAAGCCTAAAGACACAAGTCAGATTCACAGCTTCCTTGTCTTCATAATTGCACATTCATAATACCACACACTATCTAGAATATTAATGGCATTCATTAATATTTAACTATTAGTAATTATAAATAATATATAAGTTTAAGTGTTAGGTGGTAAATTATTATAATATCCTATTGATGTCTTATTAATGTGTCACATGCATTACAGCGGAATGATACAGTAACTGTCCTTTTTGCCAATGGTTGAACCCACTGGGGTGAAACGAACGGCTGTGCCCCGCTGTCCTAATCATATCACATGCTGCCGGATCCGTCCCAGCCCATCCTCGTTTCGAATTTCCTTTAGTAGACTGAACATGGAGAATGATGTGCTCTCTGTTCTCCTGAGCTCGGCTTAGGGCATTCTAATCCCACCTGGCTTTGGGGCCTGTGTTTCCGACCTGGGAGGGCCTGGGACAGTCTGAGGAAGGCCCGCCAGCTGCAGGACCCCACAGCCATAAATCCCTTCAGAAGCCCTGCCCATCCAGACATCTTGTTTTGTCCTGTTTCCAACTCAAATGTGTCTGATGGAGGAAAGACGAAGGCACGGAGTTTTTAGAGAGGATAAGCGGGGCCTATGAAACCTAACAGTGGCAGCATCTGTTGTTCACTGTGGTCAGCTTGCTCATCTTCCTCTGCTACTTGGGAGAGACTGGGGAGAGTGGCCCTGTTGGCTTTGGGTACAGTATATACCCAGGAGCTGTTCGGCCTTCTGACCCAACACTGCCACCCCAGGCCAGCTTTGTGACTGGATAACCCCCGGACACCACTGTTTGTCCTTACTGTGTTGAAACTATTGTTTTTACTTACCCTGTTTCTTGCCAGAGAGATCTATGTCTTATACAGCACTAAATGGATAAATAACAGTTTCTTAACTGAGTTAGTCTGCACAAACCCCTAGGCAAGACCATTTGCTTGGCAAAATTAATTGCAGGAGCCAAACACCCCACAGTTGAAGGAGCAACTGGGAGATGGGCTAGAAAATGGATCTATATGATCAGAACTGGTCTCTGAGGCCCACCAAATAAATGCCACAATTGCTGCCCTTCTGTTTCAGCTGCATGGAGAACACACAGCCCTGTGGGCTCTGGGATCATTAAAGAAGACAGTAATTCAGTCATGACTCTCGTGGGGGTGTGTCTTAGAAGAAAGCATCTTAGGAGTTTTAAAATCCAGCTGCAAAGATAATGCTGATTTTAACGTTTGGAAAAGATTAAATTCTGGATAAAGCACTTTGAATTAATTTTGATTTTCCTTGAAAAGGGCTTCTTCTCCCCTCTTTCTGTGTTTTGAAAAGATCTCATCTTGGCTCGGTTTTGCTCTGGAAATAAGCTTCCATTTCAGAATCTGCTGGGAGTATGGACAAGCACCTGCCCCTCTGAGCCTGGCCATCCACCCTGGCTCTGTCTGCTTCTACTTACTGCTACCCACTTATCTGCCAACCAAGAGAGTGGCATCCCACAGGACTGGACTGCTGAGCCCTCAAGTTCACTGGAGATCCCAACATGACAGAAATCAGAAACAGACATAAGGTGCTCACCTACGGTTGCAGAGAAATTGGAGTAGGCAGAGTCATTGGTAGAAACAAAGGTAGAATTGTGGGAAGGGAGCACAGTGAGGTTGTGGGCTCGCAATGCTGGGTGAGACAACAAGAGAGAAGGCACAACACATGAGTGAGACGACGGCAAACGCAAGTAAACACGCAGGGCCGGCGCGCCTCTCAACGAGGCCTGCCCGCAGGGGACCCCTTCCACCCCGGCCGCCCCTCCCCAGGGCTCCTCTGCCCTCATGCCGGCCAGCTGCAGCACACTGTTCATCCCAAAGATGGGTGCAGGAGCTGTCTATCCCGGCCACAAGCTCACAGGTGAGGGTTCCAGAGTGGCTCCACTCCCACACAGAGGCATGGTTGAGAGATAAGATACTGAACTTGGCCGTTTGTGAAATGGCTACAACAAAAGGATTTATGGGGATGGTTTGGTGAGAACTGATGAGACACAAACAGGGCATGAACACAACCATGTGAAATGGTGACAAGTGACAAGACAGAGCCTAGTCGCAGACAGCAGGCAGCAGCACATCCATGGCGTGATTCCCAGCCATCCACCATCCTTCTTCCTTGAGGACCTCTCATTGAACTGAAATGTGCCAGGGCGGCCTGGTGGCAGGGTGGCATGGCGAGAGGAGACCACTTGATGCTCCACTTCCAGGGTTTCCAGAAAACACTGATCTGTTTATTTAGAGTCTGACCAGAGTCAGTGCACTCAATGGACAGCGGTCAGCCCCTTTGCCAATGTATTTGTGTGATTTCCTGACTTAATCGATTAAATGACTGGCTCAGATGGGGGCTTGGGACAAGCGCTCTGATAGGCAGCTATCAGACTCTTTATTGAAATGACTCCTAATATATTAGTTGCTGGATCCTGGGCAGCGAGCTATTTATTTTGACAACGCATTTCCACTTTTCAGGGGTATTACCTCCGAGAGCTTGAAAACAAAGACCCAACAGGAAAAAAATGAGGTTTGACCAGGGCAAGTGCTCTCTTTTCTCTGAACCAGCCACATCAGAAACTTGCAGTGTGTTTTCACCCCACCGAAGCATGAATTCAGAGAAAATATTTGTCTGTAAGGCTGTGCTCAGGGGCGGCCATCCACGTAAGAAGAGGACAGGCCAGCAAACCACACTGAAGACAGCGCCCTGTGTCCTTCCCAGAGGCCCTCCCCCACCACCAGGCCATGACTGAAGCTTGCAAGAGTGTAAGGAAACATTTTAAAGGGTTCTGTGGATTCCTGGCAGCATTCTAAATCTCAACCATAGGAAGGTGACAGTGTGCTGGCAGGGTGGGGCGCATGGCCATAGTAATCAGTAGCCTGTGTTTTTTTAATGTATTACATGGGATGGTAGCATGGCTCAAGTGGTAGAGTGCTTGCCTAGCAAGCATGAGGTCTTGAGTTCAAACCCCAGTTCTGCCATATATGTGTATGGATGTTTATACACAAACACACACACACACACACACATACACACACACTGCACAGGAACCAAAGCAGAAATGACTGGAACACAGGCTGAGCTCTGTACTATGGCACTGTGGCTGGACACATCAGCTACTTGATAGCATCAAGAACAATAGTTAAATTGTTCAAAATTTCTATTTAAAAGGGGGTCTCGGGCAGAGGCATGGCTCAAATGGTTCTCCTGGTGCCCTGATGCCCCAGCCCCTGGCCTGCAGCACTCCCAGTGCCCAGGTCTACCTCCAGTTGTATCCTGAAGTTCGTGGATCCCGTCCACATCTTCCAGTGGCCAGTAATGGGAAGCAGAGGCCAAGACAGCAAAGCCTGCAGAGGAAAGGATGGAGCTGTGAGCTGGACCTTCGATTGATTGGGGAGAGTAAATGAACCCCACAGTAAGCCAATGTCTACCATCATTGGACAAGGAAAGAAATTATGAAAAACAGTTCTGGAAGGACACGAACCTCAGTGCTGCTAGACATTGTTGGTGGACGTATTTGGGAAACACTTTCTTATCCGTGCTAACAATGACTGACAAGATAATTGTGTCCTTTGCCTATTTGTAAGATCAGCAAGAAAGTCCTTGCTCAAATTACATGCAAGGCCATGTTAGACAGGATATTTCCTAGGCCCAGCCCTACTGCCCCCTCCCCGCCCCCCACTGTACCTGTATCCTGCCCACTGAGAAGGGCTGGCTTCATGATCTTTCTGTTTACGTATTATGCAGATATACTAGTTTCTAGTCTCATGTTACATGAACAGATGAAGTCACTGACTTGCTGGTTAATTGCAGAGTCTCCCAGATTTGTCTGTCTAATCTGGCTTCAAATCTCCATCTCAGCCTCCTGAGTAGCTTGGATTACAGGCATGAGCCATTGGCACCCGGCTGGATAGCTTATGATAAAGATGGTGTCTTGAACAAGAGAAATATACTCAGCAAAAACTGGTGGAGCCATTAACTGTTTGAGGAGAAAAAAGGAGCCCACCTCATGCTTTATACTACCTGGATTAAAAGATGAGTGTAATAATATTAAATATAAAAGCTTTCTGAGGTGATAAATTTGACTGCATTGTTTTAAATTTTTGCTCAGAAACAAGTTAAACTGTGAAATGATAGTATTTATGTAATATATGTGACAAAAGTGTCTTGATTCCTTCTTGGATGTATTATGGCTGCTGTATCTTTAAACCTCTCAGGCTGAGGTATAGCACTTGCCTAGCATGCCTGAGAGAGTTCCTGGCTTTGTCCCCAGCACCAAAACAAAACTCCTCCTGTTAAGAAATAACTTGTTAGCTGGGTGCCAGTGGCTCACACCTGTAATCCTAGCTACTCAGGAGGCTGAGATCTGAGGATAGCAGTTCAAAGCCAGCTCAGGCAGGAAAGTCTGTGAGACTCTTATCTCCAATAAACCACCAGAAAACGAAGTGGCGCTGTGGCTCAGGTGGTAAGAGTGCTAGCCTTGAGCTGAGGAGCTGAGGGACAGCACCCAGGCCCAGAGTTCAAGGCCCATGACTGACAAAAAGAAAAAACTTGTTTCCCTTTTGTCCTTAAAGCATGTTAGATACAAAAGTCTAAAATGTAAGCCGAGGACAAAGTGCTTTCTGGAGCATAAAGGCAAGACTCTGCCCACGGCCTAGCTCCTGTTTACAGGCCAGAGAGTCCTGCTGGACATCTGGAGGCTGTGTGTGGAACTCGGAGAAGCAAGAGGCCAAAGCACCCACTTCATCTACCATGATTTCCACCTAAAATCGAGGATACTCACTGAAAAAAACCTTCACTGACTTTTATTTACCATGGGAACAATCAGGAAAAGAAATCACATATAGTGTATAGAGAACAGAGGCCAGCTCAGCTCCCCTGTGCGTCACTGACGTACGGACACAACACCCTCTCACCATCTCCGGTGACTGAGGCTGCAGCTGGTTCTGGGAGGAATTGCTGAGAAACATAGGTATGGCATCACCCCGGAAGGAGCTGCAACCCCAAGGGGGTGCCGGGGAAGAGGTGCTCAGGAGGGGCTGCCGGACCTGCTGCCCTGCTGCCCTTCCCAAGGCACCTAGCCCCTGTGACGCACTGCCATGTGAACTCACAGCTGGGCACAGGGGCACGGGCACAGACTGTTGCTCCTACAGGCCAGGCCCATCCTGAGGGCATGGCTTTGCAGGTTAACCAGCTGGTGGCATGCATCTGCTGACAGGCAGGTGCCAGCGATGAAGGACCAGGGCCTTTGTATGCCGTGTCCTGCCCTGGAACAGGGCAGGAGGGCTGTGGCAGGTTGAGCTGCAGACACCCAACCACAGAACCCTGTCCATGCCATGTTGGTGCCACTGCAGGTCAGTTGTCCAGAATCTCCAGGTCTCTGCTTTTGGAGAAGTTAGAGATCTGGGTGTTCTAAGTGTAAAATTCCCCCCAATTTAGTCCTGGCAATTTTAAATAACAATGAGGTGGTGCTAACAGGATAGGCCTGGCTCGTCCACAGGCCCATATAACCTAAAGGATTCAGAGAAACCAGAAAGGGTCTTGCTCTTTTGTGACAGAGACAGGCTGCGGCCACCTTCCCATCACCAAGGAAGGACCAGAGCTGATCTAGTCAGCCACATGGTCTCGCAGGCAGACCCACCCAAGGCAAGGTGTCTTCTTAGACATTGTGGCTCGTCTGGCAGTCACATGGCCATTTGGGGATGAGTCAGAGACAGGAGAAGACAGTGCAGGGAGGTTGGGAGAAAGAAGGAAGAGGAAGGGAGGCAGGGCAGGGTAAGAGAAGACAGAGGCAGGGGAAGATTTCCAGCCATTGCCATCATAAGTCTTGCGCTCATATCTAAAGTTCCATCATTTTAGGTTGGCTGGGAGAAGACAAGAATTGATGGTGACAACAGCTCATAATTTTCCTGGTTCCTCTCTGCCCCTTGCCTTCGGTTATCTCCATCCTCCCCTTCCCAGGACTCCACCTTCAAGGGGTCCTTCAAATGACCTGTCCTTGGTCCCCACCAGTCCATCGCTGCCTGCTGGGCTCTATCCGCCTCCCTTCAACACTGAAGCTCATTTCCCCGCAGGCTGTCTGCTGTTCCCCACTGCTTGGAAAGCTGGTCCTTGTGTTTTGTGTAGCTGCCTCTTTCCAATCCAGGTCTTAGCCTCCCCTCAGGCCTCCTGGCCCTGTCACCACCCTCTCGGCCCTCCCCCGGCGGTTACCTCCACCAGACATTCTGTGCCTGGTCTGGTGTCTGGCCCCTGAGTCAGACTTCTGCTATGTAAAGGATTCTATCTCCTCTCTGTGTTCCATGTGTGTGTACATGCATGTGTGTGTGTGTATAATTCAGATTTTTTTATTTGAAATCTCCCAAGGTCCGGATGTTAGTCATTACAAACATACTCTAGCTGAGCACTGGTGGTTCACACCTATAATCCTGGCTACTCAGGAGGCTGAGATCTGAGGATCACTGTTCAGAACCAGCCTGGGCAGACAAATCTGTGAGATTCTCTGTCTCCAGTTCACCACCAAATAGCCAGAGGTGTTTCAAGTGGTAGAGCATCAGCCTAAAATGAGAGTGTGAGGCCCTGAGTTCAAGCCCCAGTATAAGCACAAAATTAATAAATAAAAAAATAACTCCACAGGTAGAATGGGTGATGAAATGCAGGAATGAGTAGAGACCAGTTAATCATGAACATAGGGTACACAGGGAATGCAATTATATCTGTAGTCCTTGCCCCTAGAAAGTCACTATCTGAGAGACCCCTGTGTCTGACAGGATGACAGTGCTGTTTTTCAAAAGGCCATCGTGAACGTAGTTTTCCACCCTAGGAAGGTGACATTCAGGTTCCCACAGTGCAGGGCGGGCCACTGTCGACCACACACCACAGGGTCACTGTGTGGAATGATACACCGTGATTACCTGCTGTGGGCTCCCCAGCCTCCCAAGAGGCAGTCAGGTGGCTGCCGGGCATGCTGGCCCCAGCTGGGGTCAGAGCCCCACGGCCCCCGGGTAGGAAGGGTCCGAGTGGTGACGTGGCTGCTACTTTTCTCAATTCCCCCGGTCCTCATTACAGTCATTACCTATAAAAGGACATGTTTATAAACTTTTGCAAATGACTTGCAGTCTCCTAGCCAGCACCATCTAGGGGTCGGAATTAACTGACAGGCACAGCTTCGTATGTTGTCATGGGGAGCCAGGACCAGGGCTCGGTGCCTGGGTGGTGGCAGATGTCCCTGCCCGGCTGGTCCCAGTGTCCGCTCTCCAGTCTCTCCACAAAGTGAGGACAGGATAACCACACTAAACCTGCTCGGCGACCATCCACAGCACAGAGGCTCCTGAGAAGCGGCGTGATTTGAGATCACTTATGAAGCTAAGCCCCCTGCGTACTGGCAGAGCTAGGGATCCAGCAGCCCCCTGAGCCAGTGTGGACAGATGACCCGGCCTACACACCCAGAGCATCCCCTGGGGGTGTGCGTGCGGCCTGGCTCAGGCTTCCAAGTGAGGCGCCACCCAGCCGGGTCCCCTCTGCCACAGATCAAGGGCAAGTGACCTCTGCACACCGACGAGGCAGAGGGCACACGGCCGGATGCCAGGACGGACCAACATGAACAGCATATCCTGTTGGGCCTTCTTACCAAAACTGAGGTTTGGTATGGCTGCATGAACCAGGACACTAGCAGTGCCCTAGCTCAGCTCCAGCTCCCACACCCACCCAATCCTGCACCACCGTCCTTTCCCGGTCACCTCCTTGGGTGCCATGCCCCTGACTGCCCCCGATGCCTGTGTCCTGGTCCATCACTCCCATCGCTGAAGTGCAGGCCTGGGAGATCTGCCACCCGGTGCAACCCTGTAAAGATGCCCAGCACACTGCTGGCAAACGCTTAACAGCTAACGCCCTGAACAGCTAACGCCCTGAGGGTGATGCGTGCCAACCCTGTACCCACCCCTTCTCCCCATCTGACCAGGGCTCCCTGTGTGTGCCATGCCTGTGTCCATCTGCAGGGCTCCGGAGAGGCGGCCGGGCACCCAGCAGGCCCCACAGCTGTGGACGGGGAGTGGGGGGGGGACACTATGTCCAGGGGCACAGCCTGGAAGGCCTTTGGAGTGATTTGGAGTGTGTTGGAGTGATATAGGGGAGCCCTGCTAGCTCTGACCATGGACCCCTTTTCCATGAGCAGACCCCTCCTCACTGCACGCCTCCTTAGTGTGGTGACAAGTGTGGCTACCTGGCCCCTGGGTCCTTCCGCTGGGGCAGTGGCTGGGGAACAGGTGGGCCCATGGCTTCCACACGCGTGCAGAGGATTTAAGGAGGGAGGGCCTTGAAGATGTGGGTGGGAGAATCGGCCACCTCTCTACTCGGAAGGGCAGGGTTGAAGTGCACCTACATGAGATTGCCAGAGGGCCCTGGCAGCCGGGCCGTGGCCTGGGCTGGAGCTCCAGCAGCCATCACCACGTTCCCTGGAAGCAGGCGGGCTGCTCACGGCTGCCAGGACCGCACCCCCACCCCCACCCCCCGAGTCAGAGGCCTGGCTCCAAGCCAGCCATAAGCCTCAGCAAAGGGTCAGAGTTAGAAGCGGCTGGGAGCCCCAGGCCTAGAGCGGCCAACCCGGCTCCCGGGCCGCTCACCCCTTCCCATCCCTCCCTTCCACACCTGGTCTACACACACGGGCACGCTGCGGCAAGGCCAAAGGCGGCCAGGTACCTGTGCCTCATACCTGTAATCCTAATAGTCAGGAGGCCGACACCTGAGGATCACAGTTTGAAGCCAGCCTGGGCAGGAAAGCCCCTGAGACTCTTATCTCCAGTTAACCACCAAGCAGCCAGATGTAGAGCTGTGGCTTAAGTGGTAGAGTGCTAGCCTTGAGCAAAACTGAAAGACAGCGCCCAGGCCCAGAGTTCAAGTCCAGTACCTTCACGCACTCGCACACTCACTCACACACATGTGCAGGCCAGGTGAGGTTTCCCCATGCCATGCCAGGCACTGGCAGGACCAGCCCTGCCAGGACGGCGGCACATAGGGCTTGTGGCGCAGAGGGAGCTCTAGCGGGCTCAGGTGAGAGAGGCGGGAAGCACATCCCTTCACCACAAGGTTCCATGTGTCCCACGAGACCAGCTTCCATATCACAGTGTGAAGATGTTGGCCAGATGGCCCCATGGCGGGGTCGACAGAGGGCAAAGAGGAGTAAAAGGCGACCCTGGACAGCCAGGGTGCTGATCAGCTCTCCCTAGGTGCCAGCTAGGCAACGAGAGGCCGCGGCCAGCCAGCCCGCGGAGGTGACACCTCTTACCTGGGTGGTCCTGTGCTCTGTGTGGGACTGCACACACCTGCAAGGGAAGGTCACACTGTGAGACACCCGCAAGAATCACAAGGCCACACCTCGGGACGCCGGAGAGCCTCCACAGACGTCCACATGGACACACCGCGGCTGCTCGGGACGTTACCTGGAATCCACAGACACAGAGCAGCAGCCAGGAGCGCCAGTGGGCGAGGGACGGCAGCTTCTTCATGGTTCCCAGAGGTCAGAAGAGGCGGGGCGGGGCCCCGCGTGGAATTCCTGAGAGGGGGGCTCTGGCCTCTGCTTTCCTCTTCTTTGGGACAGGGATATTTCACAGGCTTCAGGACTTGAAAGTCAGCTCTGTGGAGTTTGTGAGAGAGGCGTGCTCTCTCTCTCTCTCTCTCTCTCCCTCTCTCCACCTAACAGGCAGCGGACTGCCAGAAGCAAAGGCCAGCTCCAGACTGAGAAAGCATCCAAAAGGCTGCACCACAGCCCTCGGGCCGCCCGCCGTCCCCCAGAGGGACCCGCCTTCGGGGCTGGGCGGGGCTGGCTGCCCTTCCCGCTTCTGCCTTGAACCGGAGGGGAACCGGGAGGCTCTGCCTTAGTCCCGTAGTCCCGGCTCCTGAGCGCCACAGCTGCCCCTCTGCCTGTGCCTCAGGCTCTGGGTGGGGAGGGAGTGAGGTCAGCTCTAGTCAAACTTCACTGTCCTCTCTCTATTTATATCCTGTCCCCGCTGTGTTCCTGGGTCCTAACTCCAGCCGCTCAACCAGAGCAGCCCCACAACCACACAGACATGGAGATGGGGTAGGAGGTGTGTTAAGGTGTGTGTGAGACACAGAGTGTGAGGGTTGTGAGGCGGTGTGAGTGCAGTGGCGTGAATGTGTGAGGGTGGGTGCAAGTACAGATGTGTGAGTGGGTGTGAGTGCAGGGGTGTGAGGAGGCATGGGTGGGTGTGAGTGCAGGGGTGTGAGGAGGCATGGGTGGGTGTGAGTGCAGGGGTGTGGGTGTGTGCAGGGGTGTGAGGAGGCACGGGTGGGTGTGAGTGCAGGGGTGGGGGTGTGAATGCAGGTGGGTATGAGCAAGTATGTGAGGGGGTGTGAGTGCAGGGGTGTGGGTGTGAGTGCAGGGGTGTGAGGAGGCATGGGTGGGTGTGAGTGCAGGGGTGTGAGGAGGCACGGGTGGGTGTGAGTGCAGGGGTGTGAGGAGGCATGGGTGGGTGTGAGTGCAGGGGTGTGGGTGTGAGTGCAGGGGTGTGAGGAGGCACGGGTGGGTGTGAGTGCAGGTGGGTATGAGCAGGTATGTGAGGGGTGTGGGTAGGTGAGAGTACACGGGTATGAGGGTACAGGTGGGTGTGTGCAGGTGTGTGTGGGTGTGAATGCAGGTGGGTACGAGCAGGTATGGGAGGGGTGTGGGTGGTTGTGAGTGCAGGGGTGTGGGGGTACGGGTGGGTGTGTGCAGGTGTGAGTGGGTGTGAGTGCAGGTGGGTGAAGGGCTCCCGGGGCTGTGGGGTGAGCATAGAGGTGCACATTACAGACACTTCCTTCTGGGCTCAAGCCCCATGACCACCACCAACAAAAGATACCTTCCTAGTAGCACCTCAAACTCACTCTAACAAACACTTGTGGATGAAACCACAAGCTCTGCTGAGACTTGGGTCTCTATAAATCAGAGAGAAATCAGGTGGCAGAAAGGAGGTGGTGTGCTGGGCTGGCCACGTGGGCTCCTCGGCCCTGAACCAATCAGGAATGCCAGGGTGACTGAGGGACCCCGAGGAACTCCGGCACCTGCCCGTACCCCCACTGCCAGGTCAGAGCTCACCTGTGATAACCAAGTCAGACCCCCCCCCCCCCGCCAGCTGTGCCTCAGTTTACACAAGGACAAGGGTTCATCCAGCCTGCCTGACCACACACACACACCATGGCCAGAACTGTTACTGCCACCAGCTCTGTCTGGGGATGGAGCTGAGGACCCAGCACACCCCGCCCCACACCTCCCCGCTCCCCACAGCTGCCCTCCTGGGCAAATTTCATGGGTGAAATCCTTCACCTGCAGCGTGGAGACAGTGTCCACTCTCAGGGGTGGTAATGAGAAAGAGCGACATGTAAGGCTCTTTGTAAAGTGCCCAGAAAAAGTGCACACTCCAAAAATGCTAGCAGGAGCCTCACTGTCCTAGAAAACAACGCTCAGTAAATGGGATAAAATGATCGTCTCTACTGCCGGACTTTAAATGGGAATTACGAATCTGTGTTCAGTCCACTTCCTAAAGAGGGTAAGAAAGTCTGCTGGGGGAAGGGAAAGGGATGTCAAAACCCAAGGTGATTATTTAATGTGTGCCTTGGGCTGACAGCGTCTGCGATTACATCTGCCCGACCCTGGGCCTCCCTGCCTGGCTGGAGGCTCCGACGGGCTTGTGCACATGCCCCTTCTGCAGTGTCAGGAATCCTGGGACTCCAGACCCCAAGGGCTGCGATCGCACCCTCTAGCCTTGTGCCTCGGTGTGATTGCCAGGGGAGAGTAATTTACAGCCTTCCCTTTACACCTCGTCATTCTCCACACACTTTCTCTGCTCCAGCAGCCTCCACTGGAGCAGAGAGAAGGGAGAGGCTGGAGGTTAATTGCTCTTCTCTGGCTCCAAACTTAAGCAGGATAAAACAAGTGGTTGAATACAGAGACCTTTCCTATTTCCAGGACAGAAAACACACACACACACACAAAACTGCGGTGTTTGCTTTTAGGTGGAGGAGGGGTGGCTTAATACAGAGCTCATGTGAGGCTCCAGCTGGCCTCAAACTTGTGATCCTCCTGCCTCTGGAGTGCTGGGAGTACAGACAGGTGCAACTACGCTTGGCTATTGGGGTGCAGAGGGTTTGAAAGGCAGTTCTTGTCATTACAAAATGATCCTCAGGAAATGGAAGGTGTCACAGCCCCTAACTTCCTCCCCACAGCTGGTCACGTGAGTCCTCAGGTCTCCCCTTGCTCAAGCTCCTGTTGGGCTGCCAGGTCCTAGGAGCTCCGTCCTTGGCTAAGAACACGTAGGGGATGCAGAGGCTCTTGGAGCACCACGGCATGCTCCAAACAGAAGTCACAGCACAGAGGAGACGAACGGAGGCCCAGCTTCCAGGTCCAGCCTGCGTTTGGCCCTGTTTGTTTCCACAGCAACGTCGGCAGTGTCTGCACAGTCTGTGTCTTTCACTCTGCAAAAGTAGACCAGGCAAGCGACCAAGAACAAATGGAAATCTTCACACTGAGAAGGCAATTACTGGAATTAAACATGGTGCCGCCCTTGGTAAGACCCACTGATGGAAATGACGTCACCTGTGCAGCAGAGAAGCGGTGATGATGGGAGATGGGAGCCTCCAGACCAGGGGCCAGCAGCCGGCGGCGGAGGGCGCTCTCCAGGCCCGGGGGGGGGGGGGGGGGAGAGCGTGCTGCCAGGAGTGTTGGTGAAGAAATAATGGCTGCAATCCAGACAGACAGAGGACAGAGACACAGACATCCTATTGGCTCTGTTTTGTTATTTCTTTAAGAACCCTGACTCCTACAGTAACAGAAGCAGGAGGTTAGCAAAGGGGTGTCATAGAAATGAAGGCATCACATTTACAGAATGCCCCACCCAACAATAGCAGAACCACAGGAAACCTCCACCAAGATAAACCTATCTCAGGCCATAAAATAAAATCTAATCAATATAAAAGACATGGAACCATATAAAACTTGCCCTCCAGACATTATGAAACAGCGATAAGCCAGCAACAGAAGAATGGCAAGCAAAAATCAAATTGCTTAGTAAAAACCACTCCCGCCCAATCCACAAGTCATTCTTTGTTTTTGTTTTTTTGGTCTGGTCGTGGGGCCTCAACTCTGGGCCTGGGTGCTGTCCTTCAGCTCTTCCATTTGAGCCACAGCGCCACTTCCAGTTTTTTTCTTTTTTGCTTATGTGGTGCTAAGGAATCGAACCCAGGGTCTCATGCATGCAAGGCAAGCGCTCTACCACTGAGCCACCTTCCCAGTCCCCACAAGTCATTCTTAAACAATAGATAATACATTGAACTGAGTAAAAATTGAAAATATATCAGATTTTACAAGGTACAGCCACTGCGGTGTTTGGAGGAAAATTCATAAGCATTGAATACCTCTGTTAGACACACCTTGAATCAGTCATTTAAACTTCTATACTAAGAGGATAGAAAAAGCAAAATAAACCCAAGGAAGCAGCTTGCATTCCTGGGCAGAGAAATCGCTGCCAAAATGGAGGCATTCCACAACTTCCCTGCCTGTGAATCTTCAGTGACACAGAATTACTCAGGGGGGTGGAGTCGCTCGCCCCTCCCTGAAGCTCGTACATGACTTTCCAACTTGGTATCTTTTCCTTAGTGTTTTCCAACCAAACAGTATCCCAGCTACCTGCCTATGTGGTCCTGTCCCCGTGTGTCCTGTCCCCACGTGGTCCTGTCCCCACGTGGTCCTGTCCCAATGTGTCCTGTCCCCACGTGGTCCTGTCCCAATGTGTCCTGTCCCCATGTGTCCTGTCCCCACGTGGTCCTGTCCCCGTGTGTCCTGCCCGTGTGTCCTGTCCCCACGTGGTCCTGTCCCCACGTGGTCCTGTCCCAATGTGTCCTGTCCCCGTGTGTCCTGTCCCCACGTGGTCCTGTCCCCACGTGGTCCTGTCCCAATGTGTCCTGTCCCCGTGTGTCCTGCCCGTGTGTCCTGTCCCCATGTGTCCTGCCCGTGTGTCCTGTTCCCGTGTGGTTCTGTCCCCGTGTGTCCTGTCCCCACGTGGTCCTGTCCCAATGTGTCCTGTCCCCGTGTGTCCTGTCCCCACGTGGTCCTGTCCCAATGTGTCCTGTCCCCGTGTGTCCTGCCCGTGTGTCCTGTTCCCGTGTGGTCCTGTCCCCACGTGGTCCTGTCCCAATGTGTCCTGTCCCCGTGTGTCCTGCCCGTGTGTCCTGTCCCCACGTGGTCCTGTCCCCACGTGGTCCTGTCCCAATGTGTCCTGTCCCCGTGTGTCCTGTCCCCACGTGGTCCTGTCCCAATGTGTCCTATCCCCGTGTGTCCTGCCCGTGTGGCCTGTCCCCACGTGGTCCTGTCCCAATGTGTCCTGTCCCCGTGTGTCCTGTCCCCACGTGGTCCTGTCCCCGTGTGTCCTGTCCCCGTGTGTCCTGCCCGTGTGTCCTGTTCCCGTGTGTCCTGTCCCCATGTGTCCTGCCCGTGTGTCCTGTTCCCGTGTGGTTCTGTCCCCGCGTGACATGTCCCTGTGTGTCCTGTCCCCGTGTGTCCTGCCTACGTGGTCCTGTCCCCGCATGGTCCTGTCCCCATGTGTCCTGCCTGTGGGGTCCTGTCCCAGTGTGTCCCTGTGTGTCCTGGGCTGGCAGGGCCACAGGGCTCCACCAGGCTCCTCACCCAGCCTCTAGCCTCAGATAGAACGCCCCCACACATAACAGTAAGCTGTGCCCTGTGTCCTGTGAGCTAGGTGCTACCTAGAGATTCGGCAGTCTGGCAAATGGGCTCTGTTGGCTCCATGGCCAGATTCCACTGCCCAGCAGGGACCACCAGTGCCCTGAGGCCACGTGGGGAGCTGGCAGGACCACCACAAAGGCCATTGACACAGACGCCCTTCACCCTCAGCTTGGTGATGAGGAGGAAGGAAACTTCCAGAACCTCAGCAGGCTCATCCCATTCACTTAGTCCCAAAGGACACCACAGGTAGTTTTGTTTTCAATAAGGAAATAAAAGGCAACCATACAGGCGCTCCCCAGGAGGTAATACCCCAGCCGTCTGCACTGTGGGCAGATTCCTGTGCCTGTGGAGAGGAGACTTGGACAGGCTTAACTGGTAAACATCGTTCCTGCTTGGTCCCATGTCCCATGAGCTCTTAGAACCAACTCCTGGGGGCCGGGCACCAGTGACTCACACCTGTCATCCCAGCTACTCAGGAGGGCAAGATCTGAGGATCAGGGTTGAAGGCCAGCCTGGGCCAGAAGTGAAGGTGTGACTTAAGTGGTAGAGCACTAGCCTTGAGAAGAAGAAAAAAGCTCAGAGACAATGGCCAGGCCCTGAGCTGAAACCCCAGGATGGACATCAAAAACAAAATAAAAAGCCAGCCGAGTCCTGGAGGAGCGGGTTCCCACACCCTGCTGAGGCTGAGGTGCCAGTCCCCACAGGTCAGGAGGTTTGGGGCAGGGGAGGAACCGTGAGCCTAGAGCTGCCACCCCAGGCCGCATGCGCGCCCCGGCACCAGCAGGAAGGGCACAGAGATGCGCAGGGAAGTGGGGCAGCCCTTGCAGCCTCTCGTGCTGTGGTCCGTGCGGGTCAGTGGCCTCTCGTACGGTGGCCCGCACGGGTCAGCGGCCTCTCTTGCGGTGGTCCACGCGGGTCAGTGGCCTCTCGTGCGGTGGCCCGCACAGGTCAGCGGCCTCTCTTGTGGTGGTCCACGCGGGTCAGTGGCCTCTTGTGTGGTGGTCCGCGCAGGTCAGCGGCCTCTCTTGCGGTGGTCCGCGCGGGTCAGCGGCCTCTCTTGTGGTGGTCCACGCGGGTCAGTGGCCTCTTGTGTGGTGGTCCACGCGGGTCAGCAGCCTCTCTTGTGGTGGTCCACGCGGGTCAGCGGCCTCTTGTGTGGTGGTCCGCGCGGGTCAGCGGCCTCTCTTGTGGTGGTCCGTGCGGGTCAGCGGCCTCTCGTACGGTGGCCCGCGCGGGTCAGCGGCCTCTCGTGCGGTGGTCCGTGCGGGTCAGCGGCCTCTCATGCGGTGGTCCGTGCGGGTCAGCGGCCTCTCGTGCGGTGGTCCGCACGCGTCAGCGGCCTCTCGTGTGGTGGTCTCTGCAGTTCAGTTCCCCACTTCCCCTACCCCAGGCACACTGCTGGTGAACCACGTGTCAGCGTCTCCAGGAACGTGAGGGATCCAGGACTAGAGGGGGCTGAGCTCAGGCGTGAGCATGCCATCCTGTTCTCACCACGGGGAAAACACCCCGCCTGTGCGGCTCTCGCGCCCGCGCCGCGCCCTGAGCTGCTTCCTGAGACTTCACTGAATCACCTGAATATTGATCAGCAGCGCCTGGCTTCCTTCCTGTGCCTCTTTCCTTCTGTCCCTCGGCTGGAGTATTTCTAGGACAAGAACAACCCTTTATTGTCTTTTACCTGTGCTCGGGGACCCCTGCCAGACCCGGTGAGTGCCACGGAGGAATTATAACCGTGGAAAATACCGGCCAACCGCCAGCCTGCAGGAGTGGCATGAGACCCCAGAGCCGCGGAGTTCCCGAGCGTGGCATGGGCAGCGGGCGGTGCGGCCTCCAGGGAGGGCGGCTTCAAGCTTCGCACCACAGCCTCAGAAAGGGCGCTTCAAAGTCATCCTGAGTCAATAAATAAGAACAAAATCGCTGCAAGGTCACAACCAAACCTTATAAGACATACAAAGCCCTGGGAAAGAGGGCGTGTGAAAGAGAGAGGAAGAGAGAGAAAGAGAGACCCATGAACTGTGAGTCCTAGCCAGCCACGGCGGTGGCCGGGCGCACCCCGATACACACGACGCCCCACTCCAACACCGCATCTGCCCAGGGCAGCGGGAGAGGACAGCGGCCCTGAGCGCCACACAGCTGCGCAGGCCGGAACCCGCTTGCCGCGGAGGCCTGGGGAAGTCCAAGCTTAATCTGGGGGATGAGAAGGCCCCGGAGCGCGCTCCTCCCAGCGCCGCCGTAACCGGCTTCATCCTGCCTTTGCTCTTGGGCTGGACTTTTTTTTTTTTTTGCTCTTGGTTTTGGGTTTTTTTTCCTCCAGAACCTTTGACTTGCTCCTGGATGTGTGAACTTGTGAGAGGAGCGGAGAACACCAAGACCTGACAGAAAGGACTCGCTCGTGGAGCCCTCCCTCACCAGGGTCAGCACCGGCTTCATCCCCCCATCCTCCGAGCGGGGTCGGGAGGGGGTGGCTGTGGCTGGAACGGGTTCTGAGCCCCCCCACAGCCCCACCGCCCCGTCCTCTGAGCAGGGGCTGCCCTGCCTGAGCTCCCCGGGTCCCTAGAACCCTCACAGCCATCCTAATGAGATCGATGCTTGTCACACCTTTAGAGACAGAAGCCTAGCGAGGTCCCCAGAGGCAGTCCCGGTGGGGTTGTAAAGATCCAAACCCAGAGCTGCTGACCCCCAAGTTCTTTTTTTTTTTTTTTGTTGGTCGTGGGGCTTGAACTCTGGGCCTGGGCGCTGTCCCTCAGCTCTTCAGCTCAAGGCGAGCGCTCTACCACTTGAGCTACAGTGCCACTTCCTGACCCCAAGTTCTTACAGAAACAAAATATGCCTGTCAGAAAAGCTTGCCGCTCCGACTGTCCCAGAGTGCACAAAACACAGTGACCACCGCACACCCCCCGAGATCACAGAACAGTGACCACCGCACACACCCCGAGATCACAGAACAGTGACCACCACACACACCCCACGATCACAGAGCAGTGACCACCGCACACACCCCGAGATCACAGAACAGTGACCACCGCACACACCCCGAGATCACAGAACAGTGACCACCGCACACACCCCGAGATCACAGAACAGTTACCACCGCACACACCCCGAGATCACAGAACAGTGACCACCACACACACCCCACGATCACAGAACAGTGACCACCGCACACACCCTGAGATCACAGAACAGTGACCACCGCACACACCCCACAATCACAGAACAGTGACCACCACACACACCCCACAATCACAGAACAGTGACCACCGCACACACCCCGAGATCACAGAACAGTGACCACCACACACACCCCGAGATCACAGAACAGTGACCACCACACACACCCCACGATCACAGAACAGTGACCACCGCACACACCCCGAGATCACAGAACAGTGACCACCGCACACACCCCGAGATCACAGAACAGTTACCACCGCACACACCCCGAGATCACAGAACAGTGACCACCACACACACCCCACGATCACAGAACAGTGACCACCGCACACACCCTGAGATCACAGAACAGTGACCACCGCACACACCCCACAATCACAGAACAGTGACCACCACACACACCCCACAATCACAGAACAGTGACCACCGCACACACCCCGAGATCACAGAACAGTGACCACCACACACACCCCGAGATCACAGAACAGTGACCACCACACACACCCCACGATCACAGAACAGTGACCACCGCACACACCCCGAGATCACAGAACAGTGACCACCGCACACACCCCGAGATCACAGAACAGTTACCACCGCACACACCCCGAGATCACAGAACAGTGACCACCACACACACCCCACGATCACAGAACAGTGACCACCGCACACACCCTGAGATCACAGAACAGTGACCACCGCACACACCCCACAATCACAGAACAGTGACCACCACACACACCCCACAATCACAGAACAGTGACCACCGCACACACCCCGAGATCACAGAACAGTGACCACCACACACAGCCTGTCACTCCACCCCCCACTTCCACAGCCACCCCCCACCGACAGGGTTACTTCACAGTTTTATAATTCTTTTTTTTTGGGGGGGGGGTCCGGTCGTGGGGTCTGAACTCTGGGACTGGGCGCTGTCCCTCAGCTCTTCAGCTCAAGGCTAGCGCTCTACCTCTTGAGCCACAGCACCACTTCCGGCTTTTTTCTTTTTGCTTATGTGGTGCTGAGGAATCGAACCCAGGGCCTCATGCATGCAAGGCAAGCGCTCTACCACTGAGCCACCTTCCCAGCCCACAGTTTTATAATTCTTTCCAAGACTTTGGAACTGTTCCCAGTCTGGTAGCGTCCTCCCGTCTGGAGACTCTTGCTTTATTTAACCTGTGGAATCATTTCCGCTGGAGCCTTGTCGATGGGCCCTTCTACAGTCGGAGGCATGGCTCGGGTGGTGGAGAGCCTGCCTGGCAAGTGCAAGGCCTGAGTTCAAACCCAAGTGATTGATTTTCCTCATTGGCCACCATCATAAGATGTGGAAATTGGCAGCATTAAAGCCAGAAGTACCTTCCTCCTTAAGAGAGGGCTGGGAGACGGGCGCCGGTGGCTCACACCTGTCATTCCAGCTACTCGGGAGGCTGAGACCTGAGAATCTCGATTCAAAGCCAGCCTGGGCAGGAATGTCTGTGACTCTTATTTCCAATTAAGCACCAAAAAGTCAAAAGTGGAGCTGTGGCTCAAGTGGTAGGTAGAATGTTAACCTTGAGCCAAAGAGCTCAAGGACAGAGCCCAGACCATCCCTGAGTTCCAGCTCCAGGACACAGACAGACAGAGACAGACAGACACACATACACACTCACACGCACAGAAACAGGACCAGAAGCTCATGTTCACCCTTAACAAGACTTCAGGTGCCCCAGGCCACGAGGCCGTGTTGTGAGTGTCGGGGACCCGAGGTTCTGTCTCAAGCAGAGATGGTGTGAAGTCCAGGCACGGTTTTGAGCTTTTGGCAGGAACTCAAAGATGAGGAACATAGACCCGAGGCAGCTAAACACCTCCATATGTCACTTTTCTGGTATTTGCATTAGCATGGTGTAAAATCTGTGGCCAAATAGATTATGCTATAGCTACACAGAAAATAATCCCTGGCCCGGTGGTTTTGGCTGCCTTAGCTAAGTATGGAATCCCCAAGTTCATATCATAACCCCTGGTGCAGCCAGGAGCTGTGTGGAGTGTGCATGCTGTGTATGCGGGGTGCACACTACATGCCATGTATGCATGGTACATGCATTATATGCACATGGCATGTATCTGCTGTGCACAGGGTGTGCATGTGTGTGCACACATGGTATGTGCATGGCGTGTACACTGTGGGCATGGTGTGTGGTGTGTACACATGCACATTATGTGTACATGGTACATTGTGCACATGGTGTGTACATGGTGTGTGCATATGTACATGGTATGTACATAAGCTTACATAGCATCTACATAGTGTGCATATATGGAACATGCATGGTGTATGCACTGTGTGCATGGTGTGTGTATGGTGTGCACACTGTATGTGGTGTGTACACACAGTGTGTTCCTTGTGTGTACACAGCATGCACATATAGTATGCGCATGGAGTGTACATGGTGTATGGTGTGCACACTGTGTGTGGTATGGACATACAGTGTGTTCCTTGTATGTATGCAGTGTGCACACATAGTATGTGCATGGAGTACACATGGTGTGCATGGTGTGTGGATGGTGTGCACACTGTGGTGTGTGCACACAGTGTGTTCCTTGTGTGTACGCAGTGTGCACACATAGTATGTGCATGGAGTATACATGGTGTGCATGGTGTGTGTATGGTGTGCACACTGTATGTGGTATGTACATAGTGTGTTCCTTGTGTGTATGCAGTGTGCACACATAGTACGTGCATGGTGTATATACTGTGTGCATGGTGTGTGTATGGTGTGCACACTGTATGTGGTATGTACATACAGTGTGTTACTTGTATATACGCAGTGTGCACACATAGTATGTGCATGGAGTATACATGGTGTGCATGGTGTGTGTATGGTGTGCACACTGTGGTGTGTGCACACGGTGTGTTCCTTGTGTGTACGCAGTGTGCACACATAGTATGTGCATGGAGTGTACATGGTGTGCATAGTGTGTGCATGGAGTGTACACTGGGTGCCCATCACCCTCTTCTCTTCTGGTCTTTTGCAAATTGGGATGAGTTGAGAACAGGCCGGGCTCCCAACCCGAGACAAGTCCTGTGGAAAGGGGGCCGGAGCCCGCCCCTCCCGCGCCCCCCCCCGGGGCAGATGCAAGGAGAGTGGGTGCTCCTTGAGCCGCACCATGAGCACCACAGTGGCGCGCATCAGGACAAACGCGCCGCCTCATCAGGCAGGACTACACGTCAGGAGAGCGTGGCTTCCGTCTGCGTGGTGCCTGCAGCCAGTGGCGGGGGACTGGGCCAGGGGGCTCTGGCCCCCAGGACCTGTCACCCCTGGACCACACCTCCTGACACACACACCTTGGAGGTAAAAATTTCAAGAATTTGGGGTGGGAGTAAACAGCCCAGCTCAGGAAAGACCTTCACAGATGTCTAAACCCTGAAAGCAGGAGAAACGGCTATCACTCATGGAGGCTGGGCATCAAAGGCGGGCATCAGAGGCCAGCATCAGAGGCCGAGCATCAGAGGCCAAGCATCAGAGGCCAGCATCAGAGGCCGAGCATCAGAGGCCAGCATCAGAGGCCAGCATCAGAGGCCAGGCATCAGAGGCCGAGCATGAGAGGCCAGCATCAGAGGCCGGGCATCAGAGGCCGGCATCAGAAGCCCCACACCTCCCAAGGCCTGCAGGGAGGCAGGGCTTGTAGCCATCCTCCCACAGTCTTGTTCAGTGGTACAAAATGGTGCCCCATGAACCCTAAAACCTTCGTTTTCAACCAGGAGAATAGAACGTCCAGCTTAGAGGAGGAGGATTCCTGTGTTTAGCTCTCCCAATAATTTTACATTCCCTGGTGGTGTTAAATGTTGGGTAGATTTATAATAGAAAGCAATTATCAGACAGTTTGGTCTTCAGCTAATACAGTCCCTTTAAAATGCAATGTTTTCTGGAGGAGCTGATAAAAGCCAGGCTCAGGCGATCACATTTTGGGAGGCAATTTCTTTTATATTTTTGAAAAAGTGATTACAGACAAATTTGCTTTGCCAAAAAAGCCAACGCCTAGTACACTTGTACTTTATTTTCCTGGCATCCCTCAGTTCCTTAATTCTTTTGCAATTAGAGAAATATTTGATAATAAGTTCTCTTACTGGAGTCAAATTCCTCTCTCCTCCTCCTCCTCTTCCTCCTCCCTTCCTCCCTCCCTTTCTCCCTTTTTTCCTCTTCCTCCTCCCTTCTTCCCTCTCCTCCTCCCTCTCCTCCTCTCTTCCTCTCCTCCTCCCTCTCCTCCTCTCCTCCTCTCCTCCTCCCTCTCCTCCTCTCTTCCTCTCCTCCTCTCCTCCTCCCTCTCCTCCTCTTTCCTCTCCTCCTCCCTCTCTTCCTCTCTTCCTCTCCTCCTCTCCTCCTCCCGCCCCCTCCCTTCTCCTCTCTCCTCCTTGGCTCCCCCCAGTGTCTCCCCACTGCTGGGTTTTGGGGCCACACAAGCACAGTGTGGTGATCCCCCGACCCAGGAGGGCTGCTCGGCAGGTGCCCTCCCCTCCTCCTCCCGCACTGAGGTGATATTTGCTCCTGAGACAGCAGGACCTTTAGGCTGGCCTGAGGCCGACATCACAACTCCCCACCTGTCCTGGAGGTGGTACACGCGCACGTGTGCGCGCACACACACACACACACATGTGTGGGGACAGGGCAGAAGGCCATGTCTACCCCCATCTCAATGGATGGGGCTCCGTGTCCACTCCCTGGCCTGACTCCCGGCCTGACCCCCAGCCTGACCTCCGACCCCCGGCTCCCGCAAACCCACAGCCCCATTTTTCTAGGACTGGGCCAGCACTGGAGCAGCCCCGCCCAGGCGCCTGGTGTCAGTGGGGTGCTCACGCTCACGCACCCGCAGCGCTGACGCAGGCCCGCCCCACCCCTGGCCCACAGCCCTGGCCCCCACGGGCGGGTTTGCAGCCAGCCCGGTCATCCTTTGGCTACGGAATGCTGGCAGGGAGGCCCCAGGCCGACCTCCAAGAGCGAGCTCACGCTCTGGGCGTCAGCGATAAAGCTGGCTCCACCGAGAGCACGGGGCCCCGCCGGGGAGACTGAGGCCGGGGAGACTCAATACTGCGCAGGGACAGTTCTACCTGGAGCCTTCTGCCCACACCGGACCCTTCCCCAGCGTGACCCTCCGTTCCTGCTGCCAGGTCCTGGCTCCCGGGGTGTGAGGTTCCACCTTAGAGGGACAAAGCCAGCTGCCCCACCCAGCAGCCCGCCCTCCGTGGACCCCATCTCTAGGAGAGACCGGGTGCCCAGGCCCAGGTCCCCCCCTGCCCCGGGGGATCCTCCAGCTGGCTCTGCCCGTCTGCCACATCCAGCTGGCTCTGCTGGAGACAAAGGTGACTGCGGTCCTGCGTGGGAGGCAGCAACGGGCCAGGGTGGGGCCGGCCACAGGCCACAAAACGTGGCCCACTGCCCCACGAGCCCAGGGCGCCGGACCATGGGCCGAATGCCAGACTCCTGCCAGGGAGAGCAGAGGAGACCACACAGCCTCCGAGGGGCGCCAGGAGAGAGGCTCCATGCCCACCGCACCAGGCGCCATGGGGCCCGTGAAGAGCCTGGCTGCCTGGCGTGGCTGCCAGCATCTCTAGAACTTGGCGACTGATCTGTGGTCGCCCAGAGGGGTGTGTCCCTGCCTGGTCACCCCACTTCCAGCCAAGCCCCCCTCGGCACATCAGTGGACACACCGGGCTTCGCCACCCTGCTGGAGAGCGTGGCCACCGGGGGCCGCGGCTCCGCTCCCTCCCTCCCCATCAGAGAGAAAATCAAAGAGACGCAGCCACGCTCCCTTCTCGACTCCGGTCTGCCTCGGGTCTCCTGCCCCCCTGAGAGCGCCCTTCCCCACCATCGCGGTGGTGGGGTGGGGAAACCACGGGGCTGGGGCGACCCTGACATCCACAGCAGGACGAGGCCGCCGAGCGCCGAGTGACCACCCGCGTCCTCCACCTCCCCAGCACCGCCGCTGCCAAGCCAGCTTTAATCACCTGTGCCCTCCGGCCGGTCTTCCGTGCCTCGGCCTCGGCCTGGCCATGGGGCAGGGGAACCGAGCCGGTGCTCTGTGTGCTCCAAGAGGGGGCACATGGCTGCTCCCCAGATGGAGTCTGGGTGCTTCTGGGTGCTCGCTGTCCTGGGGGGGTCAGGGGGGTCCACAGGTGACGAAGGCCATCTGCCCATTCCACATTTCTGAGGCTGACCTCCAACCCCAGGCTCTGCTGACCCCTGGTGGCCGTCCATGTCCGTGGCCCAGGTGGAAGGAATCTACGCAGTAATACTTGGTGCTGGGCTGCAGCACACCAGGTCAGCATGTGATCCCCGCCTGGCTGTCAGCTCAGTCTGTCCAATGAAGCTGTACTTCCTGTAGAGAGAAGGGAGTTCCTTGGCCCGCCCCCTGGCACAGCGCCCAATGGGGCGGGGACAGGTCCCGGGTCACCTGCTGGCACTCTCACGTGCAGCAGGCCTCAGCTGTGCTCGCGGCCCCCTCTCCAGCATGCTTCACACTCACCTGCCAGTGAACCCGAGGCCCTCCGCCACCTCCTCCCCCCCTCCCTCCTGGGGCTGGCCCAGCCTTTGAGCCAGGGCCTCCGCCTCCACTCAGCCTCCTCCCTCACTCCTGGTTGCTGGTCCACAGCCTCTGCCATGCTTGGGACCGAACACTGACGGCCAGACTTGCCGTTCTGCACGTCCACTACCACACAGACCCCATACACACAGCTCTGCCTGCCCACTGCCCATCCCCAGCCTGGCACGGTCTTACACAGTGGGGACCCAGTTTGCTGTGGCATGCTCTCCCTCGGGGCGAGTCTGTGCCGCACCCTGGCGCCCGGAACCACTCCCAGCTCATACAAACCCACCGCCCGAGCCACACCTGGGGAGAGTGTGAATAAACAATCCAAACAGCCACAGCTGCCTCTGTGCGGAGTCCGCCCCTCCTCCACCCACACACCAGACCTAACAAACAGCCTCGAAAAACCCTACCGTCCTCCAGCACTTGCAGATCCACGAAGCCTCGAAGCCACCACGGAGCCTGGCGTAACCCTCCGCTGCGTGGGCCACCGCCTTGCATTCACTGGGCCCCAGGCAGTGCACATCTGGAGCCCTGCTTCCAGACCCCTGCCAGCTCCCTCACACCACCGACTGACCCCCACAGACTGCATCCATCTAGGCCGGAGACACAAAATCATTCCAGGATGCGGCAGCTTCGTGCACATAATCAATGGAGTTCCAGCCCGGACAGTAGCTGGGCTGGAGCTCTGGGCCCAGAGGCACAGCCCAGGCTCTGGCCTGCCCGTCCCCATTGTCAATCTCTTCCTGCAGTGCAGAGCATGTGTGGCTCACTTGTACCCTGGCCCAGCCTGGCCTGTGCCCTCCTGCCCACATCCTGCTTTGGCCAGCAGGAAACCGACAAGAAGGTGCAGAGAGAGGAGAGAACCCATCCTGACACTGGATCTTCCTTCCTGGTCACCTGCAACTCAGCACTGCAGCATTGAGGAGGAGGAGGCCGTGACCCCAGGCAAGCCGTGCCGGGGTCAAGCCCGCCACCTGTGCAACCAAGTTGGGGGCGGGGGGGGGGGGGGGGGGGGGGGGGGAGGCATACACAAGTCAACATGGAGCACGGGCGCCCCCTGTGGCTGGACATGGAAGTGCAGGCCACAAGTGTGGAGCACGGGCGCCCCACGAGGCTGGATGGGGAACTACAGGCCACAAGTGTGGGGCTCGGGAACCCTTGCGTGGCTGGAAGCGGAACTGCACTAGGTACACGGGCACCCCGTGTGGCCGAACATGGAACTGCGCCAGGAGGGGAAGAAAGGGTAGGGGAAGAGGTAGGAGGGGAGG